>NC_044001.1:2705476-2720097 GCF_902150065.1 Myripristis murdjan | reverse complement strand
TTGTCTGGTAAAGTTGTTGTTATCAGGTATATTCGTGTTATTTCAGGTTATTAGTTGTTTGTATGGTAATGTTGTTGTTATCAGGTTATTCAGTTGTTTATTTTCAGGTTGATTAGTTGTTTGTATGGTAAAGTTGTTGTTTATCAGTTATTTCAGTTGTTTATTTTCAGGTTATTAGTTGTTTGTATGGTAAGTTGTGTTTATCAGTTATTTTAGTTGTTTATTAAGTTAATTAGCTTGTTTGTTGTAAAGTTGTTGTTTATCAGGTTATTTAGTTGTTTATTTTCAGGTTAATTAGTTGTTTGTATGGTAAAGTTGTTGTTTATCAGGTTATGTATTAGCTCATGTGGTAAAGCGTGTTGTTTTTCTGTTATCTGGTTGTTGACATGTTGTTTACCTGGTTACAGGCTAGCTGTTAATGTGGTAAACTGTGTTGCTGATCAGGAAAAACGTTTATTTGTTTGTTGTAACTCTGCCGCCGCGCCGTGTTTGTGTGGTAAACGATGTTGTTACCTGCTGCACTTAATATTTTATCTGCTGAGCGGTGCTGCGCGCGTGTTACTGGCAGCTCTGGACGCAGCGGGACGTCCGCCTGCCAACCTGCTGACGCTGTGTGTGTGTGTGGTGTGTGTGTTGCGCGTGTTTTCACACTGCTGATTGTGAGGCAGATTTGTGGATTGAGCCCATCTCTTGTAAACAGAGAGAGAGCTGTTAAACATTGTGTATGTCCTGTGTGTGTGTGTGTGTGTGTGTTGTGTGTGTGGTGTATGCCACCCCCTGTAGACTTCATTCAGTCAGAGCACACAAACGAGGGCAGAGAGGAAACGAGCGTGCGGGGCGAGCGAGGCCTTCAGAGAGCGAGGCAGTGTGTGTGTGTGTGTGTGGGTGTGTGTGTGTGTCATGTTATGTATGATAATGTTAGCGACTGTTCATTAAAAGTGCCAGAACATTAAATATTAAACTCTGTGTTTGGATTGTAATGGATTTATTCATCAGCGAGCGATCATCACTTCCTGCAGGGAGAGAGAAACCAGACCGAGCGTTTACAGCACAACAACGGACACACACACACATGCACACACACACACACACACACGCCGCAGCAGCGTCTCCATCGTGTCTCTTAGTTAATATTGAAATAATTAAATGTTAGCAGCTTTGTGTTGCTGTGGAGGGAAGATGACGGAGCGATGAGAGAAATCTGCGCTTTTTATTCCTTAATTTGACTCGTATCATGTCCACTGTTTTGTCCTCTGACGTCACTCACACACGGCTGTTCAGTTTTAGTTTGTCTAGGGTACCAGGAAGCCTCCTCAAGCGTCTTTTGTGGGAAAATAAAAATGGTTTAAAGATAAAGGTTTGTTTTTTTTTTTTGTTTTCTGGATTGGGACCAAAATGTCAGAGAACTGCCTGGTCATGGCTCCTGACTGTCACAAAGCAATAAAATAAAATAAAAAAATAAAAAAATAAATAAAATAAAATAAATAAATAAAATAAAAATAAAGAAATAAAATTAAATAAAATTAAAAAATTAAATTAATAAATTAAATAAAATTAAATAATAAATTCAGGCCCTGTCAGTTTGATTTCACCGATTTGCCTTTTCCGGTTCAGTGATTTATTGGATAATTTTGAAAATGAATGGAGAGCCATTCAAACAGGGTCGAGTCGAGTGATGTTTATTTTGGTGATCAGTGTGTTTTATTGATTATGGAGTTATTCCCAGTGATGCAGTGTTTCAGGCCTGGGAAGGAAAAGCACAACTGACCCTGTCGTGAAATTTGATTTCTTGACGAGATGAGGATTACGTAACACGGGATTATACACAGACTCTTACTCGCCGATAAAGAAAAACTAAAGAAAAGCCTCTCAGTGCTGTGAGCCGCTACAGGCCAGGAAGAGTCGGCTACAAACTCCAGTGTGAAATGAAATCGTTGTTGTTTTGTGTCGAGTTTTTAAGCTGCTGAATTGGAAAGTTCCTGCAGACCGGTGTGCAGTGACAGACCTGCGGCAGAGATCTGGAATGATTTGAACAAGGGCAAACAAAATCTGGTGGATTAAGAGGGAAAGAGAAAGCCGGTCAGCACAGGTGGATTTCTGCAGGAGAAACCCGATCACTGTCGCTTACTCGCTTTTTTCCGAGTGATCCTGTGCAGGGAGAGAGAGCGTAAGGAAGGTTGACGGGATAAACACAATAACTGTGCAAAACTGTCCCGTTGAAGAGCGCCGGCTCATTTTACATCAACATCTGGGAAATGTGGAGTATTGCTGCTGTTTTCAGTGATCAGATTTCCTGCTTTAACCGGGTTGCCCACAATAACTGGGTTTTCTTGCATGCCTGTAAACACACCCAGTCACTATATTTACATGAGAGCAAAGACACCCTACTTTCCAAATGTCTAAAATCTACGGTAGGCGCCTTGATATTGTGATCAGACGCCATGTGATTTTTAAGAGGATATGATAAACTTTTCACCAGGTGTTTTTTTTAGTCGTGCTAAAGGATTACTTATGTTCTTAGATATGTACTGTATTACAGAAAATAGTGAGAAAAAGTAGGAGTAGAGCGTGCTAGGTCTACATTGGCGCATTGGTAACACTTTACAATAAGAAACAACAATTAACGTTAGTTAATGCCATAATAAACATGAAGTAACAGGTAATAATCATGAAGTCAGGTAATAATAATGAAGTAACAGGTAATAAACATGAAGTAACAGTAATAAACATGAAGTACAGGTGAGGACAGGTAATAATCATGAAGTACAGGTAATAAACATGAAGTAACAGGTGAAGTAACAGGTAATAATCATGAAGTAACAGGTAATAATCATGAAGTAACAGGTAATAAACATGAAGTAACAGGTAATAAACATGAAGTAACAGGTAATAATCATGAAGTAACAGGTATAAACATGAAGTAACAGGTAATAAACATGAAGTAACAGGTAATAATCATGAAGTAACAGGTGAAGTAACAGGTAATAATCATGAAGTAACAGGTAATAATCATGAATAACAGGTAATAACATGAGTACAGGTAACTAACTGTTAATTATGTGTCTAAGAATCAGTACTGATGCTGTTTCATGCTAAGGTATTAATTTATATGTTATTTAAGGGTTATTGTAGATATTATTAACATTAGTAAACGCCATATAATCATAATTAACCATTACGGCATTAACTAACGTTAATTGTTGTGCTCTTATTGTGAAGTGTCACCAGTGCATTTTGGATCGGGGTTTAAAATTTCCACTGGAAAAGAGGATCCAAGGCAGTCGTGAAAAGTCGGGTTAAAAAGCCTCTGATACTGCAGCTAATTCAATAAATATAATCAATAAATCAAAAATCAACAAATAATAAAATTACAATAATAAAAGCTCCTAAAACCTCCAGAGGACACAAACATCATCTACTGGATTATATTCAACACGGTGACGCTGTTCGTATTCCTGATCATGTGACCGTGTCATGTGACCTAGGAAGACGCTCGTCCTCTGTCCCGGGTCAGCTGCTCGTCTCGCTGCTCTCTGATTGGCCGCCGCGTCGGACCTCTTTAACGGCGCTCCTTTCTCAGAGCTGATCTGACATCAGCAAAACAGGACATTTATTAACCTTCAAACCACAACAGGTAGTGGAGTTGATAACCCACTCACACACACACACACGCACACACACACACACCACACACACACACACACACACGCACACACACACAGAGCCACATTCTGGATGAAACAGTGTTGTTGCTAGGAAGGGATTTGAGGCACAGCTAGCTTTACTGCTGCACTGGAGCAAGACCGAGCGGCTAAAACCTGGACCAAAACATCCTCACTGGCTGGGACAGTGTGTGTGTGTGTGTGTGGTGTGTGGTGTGGTGTGTGTGTGTGTGTGTGTGTGTGTGTGTGAGAGAGAGAGAGAGAGATAGGAGAGAGAGAGAGGGTTCTCTCATGTGCTTTTGAAAATGTGTGTCCAGCTTTCCCGTCTTTACTCCTCTGTTTGCACCATTTGTCCCTCAGTGTGTGTGTGTGTGTGTGTGTGTGTGTGTGTGTGTGCGCGCGTGCATGTGTCGTGTGCGTGGTGTGTGTACTCGGGGGAAACAGCTTTTGAACCTGGCCTGGAAGTGCTGGCATTCTCATAAACAAACTGAAGGGTTACAGGTAGCAAACAGGGGACGATGGAGAGCATGTTTGTGTGTGTGTGTGTGCGTGGTGCTGTGTGTGTGTGTGTGTGTGTGTGTCGGCTGCTTGCTAAACTGACACATTTTCATCACATGGTTTATTTCTGGGAAATTGTAGAAAAAGAGGAAAAGGGCAGATTTCTGCGGCTCTGTGGGCCACAACAGGACAAGCCAGGATTAGTTTTCACTCTGCGTGTGTGTGTGTGTGGTGTGTGTGAGTGTGTGTGTGTGTGTGTACTCTCAGACAATGCCCTGGTAGCCATTTGTAATATATAGTCGGCCTTGAAAAATGGCCCGATCTCCCCTTCGCTGTCTGCAATTTAGCTCTGCCGGCGCCCAGCACACCCATTGTACTGCCTCCCCTGCCATTTGGGCCTGATAGAGTGTGGTGTGTGTTGGTGTGTGTGGTGTGTGTGTGGGTGTGTGGTTGCGCGCATGTGTGAGCATTTTATGTGCCTATGTGCATCTCTGTGTGCATTTACCCATGAGTCTAGCCTGTGGTGTGTGTGTGTGTGTGTGTGTGTGTGTGGTGTGTGTTGTTTACACTCGGTTTATTGAATTTTTTGCTGTGCCTGAGTGTGTTGCAGATGTACCAATCTGTGTGTGTGTGTGTGTGTGTGTGTGTGTGTGTGTGAGTGTGTGTGTGTGTGTGTGTGTGTGAGTGAGTGCTCCTCTACCTGCCGATGGTAAACTCTCCAAAAATGACAGAGTCACCTGAAGGCATCAATCTGGAACAAACAGATAGATAAGGGAGAGAGAGAGAGAGGGAGAGAGAGAGGGGGGTAAAGGAGGGATGCAGAGAGAGAGAGTAAAAAGGGTAAAAAGGTAGAAAGGGAGAAACAAACAGCATGAGCGATAGAAAAGAACAAGAACGAAGGATGGAAGGATGTGGGGAGGAATAAGGAGGTAAGAGAGGAGGGGGAGGGGGGGGAGAGAGAGAGAGAGAGAGAGAGAGAGAGAGAGAGAGAGAGTGAAAGCAGGTGGGAGAAGAGGAGGGACAAAGAGATGAATTTAAGGACAGGAGGAAGGAGAGATGGAGTGAAGAGAGAGACAGAAAGGACAGAGAGAGAGAGAGAGAAGACGACGCATCGACTGCCTCATAAGCTCTCTCTCTCTCTCTCTCTCTCTCTCTCTCCTCTCTTTCTCTCCCTCACTCAGCCTCACCTCTCCTCCTCCCTCACTCTCCCTCTCCGTCTATCATCCCTCCACCTCTCCATCCCTCTCTCTCTCTTCTCTCTCTCTCTCTGCAGATCCTTTCACCAAAGGTCTCTGCTCTCTTAATGGGACACAAGAGAGGAGGAGAGGTCAGCTGTGTGTGTGTGGGTGTGTGTGTGGTGTGGTGTGTGTGTGTGTGTTGTTGTGTGTGTGTTGTGCCTGGTGTATAGAGCTGAACCCTAAACTCTCAGTAATGCAGGAAACCTTTAATCTGAAATCTGACAGCCGCTCTGTGTTGACGCTGCAGAACCTCATCATTTCTGTTTAAAATGTACAAAATAAAAGTGTAAATGTATCTTATCTGTGTGACTTGGTACAGTAACACAGTCAGAGACCTACTGTAGATATATGTACATGCAGACTGACTCTGACTGTGTTTACATGGTCTTTAGTATCCTGGTTTTGATCGGGTTTTTTTAAGTATCCCGTTTTGTTGTTTTGCATGTAAACCACCCCGAATTCAAAACCAGGTTATGCCCTTTTCCCGGTTTCAAGAAACGTACTCCGATGGAAGCCGGATACTGGAGCATGTATACACCTCATCCCGGTTTCTGACGGCTGCCCACCGTGTGCGCAGGCGCCAGAGTGACGCACCAGATAAACAGAAACATGGCGGCAACGAGAGCTTCCCGTTTTTTGGAGCGATGAAGAGACGAAATTTGCCTGAAAATAATGAAAGAACTCAACATGACTACTGGCGCTTTTCTGCTAGCACCTACTCGGCTCCACTCGGCTCGCCTCGGCTCGCCTCGGTTTCGGTCGTACCGAGTGGAGCTGAGTAGGTGCTGGGTGGAAAAGCGCCATATTTGTTCAGATGGCAGAAGACACAGAAATGCCGACCTGTTCAAGTCTGTTGTGGACGAGCTACGTGACGCTGTTTCTTCCACCCTCGCACCGCTGAACAAGTTAGTCCGGTGGAAAATATTGAAGAAGCACTACTGAGTATTTACTACCGCTGAGCCGCTAGAAGCATCAGAGCTCTCATGTTTGTCTGACTTCTAAATATAATAAATATATCACACTTCCCGCTTAATCTGTTGTAAATAAAAGACGTAAAAGACACAACACGCGCCTGCGCAGAGAGGATGCAGTGATCAGAAAACGGGTTGCTGGTATTTCTCATGTATACAGGGATATGAATAACCGGGTTTCTCTGTGTTCCATGTAAGCATATCCCAAATATGCTCAAAGCCGGGATACTAAAGTCCATGTAAACCAGTCATTGACTGGGTTTTATTCTCATGTGTGAACTAGAATACAATAGAATAGAAAAGCCTTTATTGTCGGCGCTACTCCTGAATATGAAACTATATCATAAAAAAAATGGGTATTGCATGTAAAATGTTGTGTGTTGCACTTAAAATGCTGTAAATAAAATCTCTGGGTTCCATAAAGGGGTTAAGAGGAAGCCGTTAGCGCAGGTGGATTCCTGCAGGAGAAACCAGATCACTGTCGCCGCTGAGATCCTCACACTCTCACGTCTGAGGCCAAACTGGAAGTACACGTCACCCTGCTGGTGCCTCCTTAAACCGGCACTAGATGGCGCTGTTTTGTACAGTTCGGCTCATCAAAGACGCTCGCTAAGCACAGAAACATTCATCAGAAACGTCTGATTTTTTCAGACCATCGTGTTGAACTGTGAATATTTGAACATCACATTTACGGCTGAATAACGACCACAGAAATACAGTTGTCCCTCGCTGTAACGCAGTTCACCTTTAACGGCCTCGCAGTTTCGCAGATTTTTTTTTTAGTGCAATTTTCCCTTTTTTTTTTTTTTTACAGCGCATTGTGTTCTGCGTCCTGATTGGCTAAGGGACTGTAGACCATTGTCAATCAGTCTCCTCCGTGCCGTGTCTCCTGTACAGTACAGAATGCGTTCATTCTATAATACTGGACTTATTTTTCTACGAAGGTTTGCAACTTTGAGAGTTTAACAAGAGAGAAAAGTGAGAAAATGTTAATGCCTGTCTGAGAAAAGTGTATAAAGTGTGTAGTGAGGGGTTTTACAGCCTTAAAACATCTAGAATAATTGTAAAAAAATAAAAGCTGACTACTTCGTGGATTTCGCCTATTGCGGGGTTATTTTTAGAACGTAACTCCCGCGATTAAACGAGGGACCACTGTAATTCAAATTTTCCGATCGCAGAAGCCTCCGCAGCAAATAATAATAATAATAAAAATAAAAATGAGCTCCTGCAGTCAACATGTGTCAATCTGTCAGACCTGGTCAGCATCATCGAACACACCTTTTGTCTAACTGAGCTTCCTTACCTTGGCACTTAAGAAATGGAAAGTCAGTGCAATGACATGTTTTGAAGCAGCAACTCAATGATATAAAATGTAAAAAAAAAAAAAAAAAAAAAAATCTTGGAAAAAAATCCCATAGACTGAATATGGGGACTACTTTGGTAAATTGTGCATTCACAGATCGTTGTTTCTGGAAATATTGCTCTATCTCTGTGTGTGTGTGTTGTGTGTGTGGCTTAAACTGGGGGGCGGTACAACTTATAATGACTTTAACCAGGATAATACACACACACAACTGCTGCTTAGAAAACAATAAAAAGCCAGACGATTGCAAGCGAAACGAGCCGGACGCCGCCGGCAGCGCGGCGATCGGACGCACGTCACTCACGAATTTCTCCTGCGTCTTCAGAAAACAAGTTGATGAAGTTTTCATTTATAAAAAAAATAATAAAAAAAAAAGCATGCAGGTAAAACTACATTATTCATCTGTTTATCCCCAAGGTCTGATTCTGCTGCGATCAGATTGCTGATGGAGCGCCAACACTTCACAGCTAATGATTTTGCCGGCGCTGAAGGCAGGTGTGATGCGGGCTGTTGAGTAACTTTCATGGCTGTTGTGTAATCCCCGCCACCCAAAAAAAAAAAAAAAAAAAAAAAAAAAATCCTACCCAGGCTTCAGTGAGAGAGCAGGCTTTTCGTCCTCGTCTGTGCTCTGTTTTATTTCCCTGCCGCCGACAGCAGCGACGTGTGTTCCCCAGTCATGCATCAAGAGATCAAATCTAAAAGCAATACAGTCTCTGGACTTACATCTCGCCGGTTTAATTTTTGAAAACCAACTCTCTCTCTCTGCCTTTTCTGTTTTTTTTTTTTTTTATTTGTCTTTTTTTTCCCCCCACTCTTTCCTCGTTTTAAAACCCAAATAAGTGGCGGCGGCGCTGCCCTCGCCTCACCCCGCTGACAGGAACAATAGCGGCCGGCTCGCCTCAGAAAGCTGTGTTTTACAATAATACCCGTCCACAAAGCAAGACCGACAATGTCAATGGTTTTACGGCGCGCTACACGGTGCGGCTAATGTTCTCCTCCGAGCCGGCGCCGCTCCACTGCCTCTCTCTCTCTCTCCTCCTCTCTCTGTGTGCGCCGGTGTCTCTCGCTCGCTCTCTCTCTCTCCTCCTGTCTCCTGTTCTCTCTCTTATTCTCTCTCCCTCTCTCTCTCTCTCGGTATGAAAAATCCATTCCTGCATGGTTTTTGACAGCCTGTCTTTGGTGGGTGTGTAAAATTCAAATAATTCACTGTGCATAGACAGTCACTTTGGGGCTGCTTTGTATTTCGTATTTGACTCCGTGTCACTTCGCCTGCCTGTCGAGTCCCAGCCGGCGGTATTTAGCTTTTCAAAACCCCAAACTGGAGTTTTATTTCATTTTTTTCCTCCTCCCCTCCTCCACCTCCTCCTCCTGTTAGACTCTTTCCAAAGCCGGGGAGCTGTAGGTATTAGAGCCTCAGCCGCGGCGGCAGGTAACATCTCCAAAATAAAATAAACACTTTTGCTGTTTTACGGGGCCGACAGGAGATTTTATTTCCACCGTGGTGATGAATGGGAGGAGTTTAAGGGTCAGAAATAAGAAATCAAACTGCTCTATTGGGTCTGCACTGTAAAAACTCAAAATCTTACCAAGATTATTTGTCTTATTTCAAGTCAAAAATGTCTTATTACTAGTCAAAATATCTCATTACACTTAAAATAAGACATGATCACCTCAGAAGTAACTTGTTTTTAGACAATTGTCTCTTGTTTTAAGTGAAAATTTGCTTGAAACAAGTGAAAATTTGCTTGTTTCATTGGCAAAATCTGTTTCTTGTTTCTAGCTAATTTTCACTTATTTCAAGTGAATTTTCACTTTTTCCACTGGCAAATTTTGTCAATGAAACAAGCAAATTTTCACTTGTTTCAAGCAAATTTTCACTTGAAACAAGAGACAGTTGTCCAAAAACAAGTTACTTCTGAGGTGATCATGTCTTATTTTAAGTGTAATGAGATATTTTGACTAGAAATAAGACATTTTTGACTTGAAATAAGACAAATAATCTTGGTAAGATTTTGCATTTTTGCAGTGTGGTTGAAAGAAAGAAAAAAACAAAAGAGATCAGGGAAACACTGAATTTCTACAAAGTTGGTGTATGGATTAAAGATGGTCTTGGTTCATCCAAAAAGTCAGCGTTCT
Source organism: Myripristis murdjan (assembly GCF_902150065.1). NCBI lineage: Eukaryota > Metazoa > Chordata > Actinopteri > Holocentriformes > Holocentridae > Myripristis > Myripristis murdjan. The sequence continues at coordinate 2,710,229 of NC_044001.1, read as the reverse complement.
ATTTGTTTTTTTATTTTTTTTGTTTTTTGTGTGTTTGTCCGCTGAGTTAGAAATGCCCAGAATAAGTTGTCCTGTGAGCATCAGCCCTGAATCTGAATCTGTGTGTTTAGGAATGACTCGCTTTGCATTGCATTCATCTTCCACTGGGCGCTGACATCTGTGTTCTGCTTACTCTGACTTTTTCTAACTGTGTCTTTGTGTCAAAGAGGAAGGCGGTCTCTTTCTCTTTCTCTTTCTCTCTTCGCCTCCTTTTTTCTTTCTTTTAATCGCACTTTCTTCTTTTTTTATTTCCTCTCTTTGCTTTCCACTTCCACTTCTCCTCCTCTTCCTCCCCCTCCTGCCATGTTTTCTCCTTGTCACTGCTCTTACTTTCCTCGGCCTTTATCTTTCCTCCTCCTCCACCGTCTTCTTCTTCTTCTTCTTCTTCTTCTCCTTCTTCTTCTTCTTCTTCTTCTTCTTCTTCTCCTGCTCGTTTTTGCTGTTGTTAAGACCCTCTTCACGTTTTTGTGTTTGTTCCACAGTGACCCCTACTGGGAGCGGCCGGCTAATGCAGGCAGCTGCTCCGCCGCCCGGCCCAAGACCCTGCACCTGGCCGGCCAGCAGCACACCTCCTCGCCATGGTAACGTGTGTGTGTGCCCGTAGTAGTAGTAGTAATAGTAGTAGTAGTAGTAGTAGTAGTAGTAGTAGCACTACTGGTTAAAGTAGTACTGTGTGTGATTTTGTGTGTTTTCTTGAATCTGAGCAGTGTGACTGGTTGCTGAATTTTATTTTGAAATGCAGCGAGGCCTCTTGGACAAATGGACCGGGTGTTTGTCGGCCTGCAGCGCCACCTGCAGGCGGGAGTCACTCGGCACGCTTACATGCACACTGAACTTCCACTGTTATTCCGAAATTTGCCAATAATCTGAATTCGATGCGGGTCAGAATCAGAAGGAGAAAAACGTTATTGATCCCCGAGGAGAAACTGGGTCAGGTGCTGAAGTTCTCACGAGAAGAATATCTTACAAGAACAAGTTAAATTATGAGAAATAGAAAAGAAATGAGAAAAAAAAGTATGTGCATTATGTATAAATACGTGCATTAATCCTGCTTGTGCATTAATCCCAGGTAAACTATAGTCTGGGTGAATACTCTTCTCTGATTGGCCGGCAGGTGTGTGTTTAGACGGTGTATTGCACACGTAGTTCGGCTCAAGTTTAATCAATCGTCCTGTGGTCAACCGCTAGCTGACGTGTTACCATGGCAACATTAAAAAACACAGCTGGCGAAGCTAGCAACTAATGAAAAGACACCGATGGATTATTTTTTTTATAGTGTTTCCTCCTCTCTCCTCGATGGTTAATTGGATTGTGGTGTGGAGTGTAATCCGATCCATGTCTTCTGCCCCCTGCTGGATGATTCGTGCACTGCAGCACCAGAGACGTGCAGAGACCCCCTGCTGGTGTTGCTTGGATATTTTTGCCAGTTTTGAGAAAGTGAAGGTGATGTGATGTCGAGGCGATGCAGCTTCAGTGCAGCAGATACAGAATGTGTAAGACACCGTCGTACAATCTGAAAAAAAAAAAAGTCTTATGTTTGAAAGTACGTATGGAAATTTTTTAAGGAAACTCAGAGTTTAAGGAGTTGAAAATGTTGTGTTCTGTATATTTTTGTTTGTTAAAAAAAAAAAAAGAAAACATGCTAAGCACAACCAACTTGCAACAAATTCTGGATATGTCAAGTATGATACAGAACAAAACTCATATATGATAAGTGTTACTTATTTTAGATATATATGTATTTTTAAATTTGCCAGAAGATTCAAGAAACACGAATTTGAGTTTTCAGGCTTTACAGGATGAAAGCAGAGAATCAGCTGACACAAAACTTTGCCTCCTCGAAGTTTATTGCACACCGTCACATTCATTATCCTTTACTTGTAAAAAAAAAATTCATTATGTATAAATTAGTGCATTAATCCTACAAAAATATCACAGCGATAAATATAGTAATAAGAAATTGAGCACGTAAAAGAGGTCCACGTTATACACCATGTGTACACAGAGGATATTACACTGTTGAATTGTTGTAAAGAAAAACAACGTTTTCCTCTTGGATATTCCTAATAAGACCCTTTTTTTTCTGAATGTAGCATTTTCCTATTAAACCAACCAGCCGACAGTTTGCAAGGCTGGAGGAGAGATGCATTTACAAAATAAAAGCCCGCATCTGTGGTCAGAGGAAGAAACACACCTTTTGAAAATTATGAAAGACTTCTATGCCAACTGGTTTTTGGATATGGACAGAACGAGGATGTGTTTGCACAGCTGCATGTAAACGGGAATATGAGTGGAATATTCATGTTTGTCAGCCATGAAAACAGCTTAGTAGGAATATTTTCTCTTTTGGAAAACCAGAATATTTAGTGCATGTAAGCGTTCTCATTATAGATTTGCACTGTGGAAGCAAACCAGTGCAGTGCAACACACACGCCTGCACACAGGATCCAGATTATTCCGCTCTCAAACAGATTGTCCTGCAGCGTTTGGTGCAGATTTAATCCGGCAGGACGGCTGGAGAGCAGCTGGTTGACACTTTGATTTTTGGTGGCGATCCACATTTGGGATTCCTGCTATTATCCCACCTTCACCTCATATGTTTTACTCTTTTTTTTGTCCACATCAACATTTAACTGGTAATCACAGCTAGAAAGCTCCTGTTTTTCTGAAAGTGTCCACATACCTGGTGCTAAATACCTCAGAAGAATCTAGAAATGTTGTCTTCATATCAGCTGCATCGTCCGCTGCAGGCACACAGTGACGCTACGGCCATGGCAGCTGGAACGTTAGACAGTTTTCAACGATAGATCCCAATTTATTGCTGCTTCTTCTATCGTGCATGCTTTTCTGAGCCACAAATCAACTCTGCCTTTCATAAGATGGCAGGTATTTGTATTTCTTCCCATATGATGTGAACTTTGAGACCAACAGGTTCTGAATCGTGACGGTGTGTTTGCAGGATCGGCTTGAACTTTGGGTTTCAAAGAGTAAAAGTGTGGACTTGTGTGAATATGTGACATGCGCATTAAGGTGACAGGTTCATGTCTAGATGCTTATTAAAGAGCTGCAAAGGCATCTTCAGCTCACTTTAGACACTGACTGCATGTTATTTTCATTCATCAGAATCAGAATCAGAAATACTTTATTGATCCCTGCGGGGAAATTGGGTCTGCTCAAATTCTCTTGAGAAGAATTAAATTACCAGAAATAGACAAACAAATCAGTAATACAACAATACGTGCCTTAGAAATTTGTATGTGCATTAATAATGTAGACATTATGAGTGATTAGTAAGGCTGAGATGAAGATTTTTCATGATTTAAACTTGTTCTTGCTGGTGGGAACTTTATTCCAAACACGTTGCTTGGCCGATCTTTGTTCAAACTCACAAAACTTTATTTTAAATTGCAGTCAACATCGCAAAGCTTCCAAAGAAGCCAAACACGTCGTGTCTCATGACCGAGGCGAGAACAGAGAGGCAGAAAGTGCCATGTCAGCAGACACAGGAGACAAACATGGTTTAGTTTTTCTAACTCTAAAGATGCAGAACGGCAAATTTAATGGCAAATGAGAATCAGAATCAGAAATAGTTTTACTCCCGAGGGGAAACTGGGTAAATAATTAAAATAAATAAATAATTAATAAATAAATTATTGTAAAAAATATAAAAATATATAGTAAATAAAAATAAAAGAAATAAAAGAATAAAAATAAAAAATCTAAATAATTCAAATGTAAAATATTACAAAAAAATATTTAAAAATGTAATTTGGGGGAATTAATGGGAAATAAAAAATTGCTTTGATCGCTTTATGGCACAAAACAGTAAGAGGGCGCTGTTCTTCTCTGTCCTGACAACAATATTCCAAAAAAAAAAAAGAAAAAAAGAAAAAAATGGCACAACAGAAGCATTTTACATAAATAAATCCCGCAAATTAAAACTGCAGTGATCAAAATTACAAATATATGGATTGTTCAAAGTCAACTTAGAAAATATTTAAACAGCAGGAAATTCATGAGATGCAGATTATGTGTTTTTTTTTCATGTATTTGTCGAGTTTAAACGCTCTTGACTTAAATTGTTTCTCGACGGTTCTGATTATTGCAGTTTCAGCATCTTTTTTGTGCCAGGAAACATCAACACGGTTTGATAAACATGAAAGTAGACGTGGAAGCGCATTTTAAGATCTTTCTGGACTCTTCATGTAGCTGCACATCTGCCCTGACAGCTGGAAATCCAATCAAATTTACCCAAAATATCACTTTTTATCACATTTTTTTGCAGAATTTCCTCGACTTGCGGTCAGAAACGTGTAAAATCCTGCAGCTGGAAACAAAAATAAACATCAAAAAACCTGCATTTACGAAATTTTCATGTGACAAACTGTAATGTCACATTTCAAGTCAACAGTGTTTTGATTTCTGGCAAAAAGACGATGATGTTAATATTTTATAATAATGATGATGATGACGATAAGCTTTAGTTATGAGGTAGTTTTTAAATATGAACACGGCGATTAAAACACGACAGAAGACATAAATCCAAATATATAATAAAGACGACATCGATAATAAAACACAAAGGTAATGAAAAGTAAAGCAGAATTAAATCATAATTACAAGTTAAAAGTGTTTTTTTTTTTTTTTTTTTTTTTAATTCTGAGGCAAGAGATGAAACAGATTTGGGAAAACACTACAGTCGAGCTTTCCAGCC
>NC_044001.1:2685476-2702976 GCF_902150065.1 Myripristis murdjan | reverse complement strand
AGCTGCAGCACATCGATCGATCAGGATCAGGATCAGGATCTGGATCTGGATCAGGATCAGGATCAGGATCTGGATCTGGATCAGGATCAGGATCAGGATCTGGATCTGGATCAGGATCAGGATCTGGATCAGGATCAGGATCTGAATCTGGATCAGGATCAGGATCAGGATCTGGATCAGGATCTGGATCAGGATCTGGATCAGGATCAGGATCAGGATCAATACTGAAGCTCATCAATTCAGGATGATGGTCTGTACCTCTGAGGACGATGGCAGATGATCTGTAATGGAATTGGAATTCATTTGAAAATTTTCCGTTTCCACCAAGCATTTTTATTTATTTATTTATTTTTTTGAAACAGCAAAATGTGCATAAGAAAAGCGTAATGGAAATCAGTTAGAGCAGGATAGACGCCGGAGATGAATATGGTCTTTATTAGAGAGAGCTGCTCTCTCTCTCTCTCTCTCTCTCTCCCTCCCTCCCTCCCTCTCTCTCTCTCTCTCGGTGGCGGTTTGATGGCGGCGTGGCGCTCTGATGGCGGCGTGGCGCTCTGATGTGCTTCCTCCTCGTCGTACCAGTCGACTCCTGGCGCGTCGCTGACTTTGCTGCAACTTTCTCTCTTTGATGCCGCTCTTTCTCTCTCACCTTGCCTTTTCTTTTCCGACCTACTTTCCCCCCACTCCTGCTTTTTTTTTTTTTTTTAACCCCCCAAAAAACAATATGGATTCTCTTTCTCCCTGTCTGTGTGTGTGTGTGTCTTTTATTTTACCAAGAGACTGCCTGGCATTCAATTATTTAACCTTTTCTTTTATTTTATCTTTTATTTTTCTATATTTTATCACCTACCTGTTTCTTTGTCTGACAGGAAACATGTTAATAATGGATTGTATAGATTTAGAGAGAGAAAGAACGTGTGTGTGTGTGTGTGTGTGTGCGTGCGAGCGAGAGCTTTTGATGTCGTGATGTTTGTAGTCCAGGTGCATTGATCTTGAAACCCGTCCATGTGATTGCCATTGAAATCAACAGTCAGAATATTTGATGAGCTAAGTGCGGAAGAAAAGCAGCAGGCAGAGTTTTAGCGAGCGTCGCCGCCCGAGCCGCTTCTTTCACCTTCACCGAGTCAAAGCCGACGCCCTAAACTGTCAGCATCCGCCGCTCCCGCCTCGCCGCCTCATCCACAGTTTAAATCTCGTTTTGCTTCAAATAAGGTAAAAAAAAATCTGCCGGTCGGATGAGATAATCCCACTTATTTCCAACGCTAATCAACTTTTTCCAGGCTTTTTTTTTTTTTTCTCAATCAAGAGTCATTTTCCTGATTCTGCCTCATTTCAATACATTTAGATTTATAGATACAAATAGATCAATTAATCCATCAGCCGCTTGATTGGGCCGAGAGATCTGACATTTTTTGCACATCTGGCCTCACAACGAACAAAAAAAAAATCTGCAGAATTTAGGTGCAACAGGATATTTTATTTTATTTATTTATTTTTATTTTTTAATTTTAGTTATTTATTTATTTATTTATTTATTTATTTATTTATTTATTTATTAAAGACATGAAGGGAAGGAACAGTCACGTGAGTCATGGGAGTATAATTTTTTTTATTTCTTAATTTTTTATTAATATTATTATTATTATTATTATTTTTACAAAGTTTTGTTTATTGATTACCTGTGGACACTTATTTTGTTGATTTTTTTTTTTTATTATTATTTAAAATAAGTGTGCAGATCTACTGAAGCAAACAGGGACAGAGCAGACAAGAACATCAGAGTTAAATAAAGGTTCATGTAAGTTCAGCAATCTTGTGTCTCAGTTGTTTTTATTAATTTGTTGCATTTAAAAAAAACATGATATCAGTATTATATATGAGCCTCATCATCAGCCTCCCTGCTCTCTCACTGTCGGCATCAGACATTGAAAAACCTGCATCGGTCGACTGATAATTCATAGTTATTCCCAGAAAAATCCCTTAAACAAGTGAAGCTGCGCTGGAAACAGGTGGGATTATGGGAGTGGGATTATCTCCTCATGGCGGCAGATCTGTGGCCGTGTTTGGAGAAGAAGTCGGTTGGATACTGGATATTGGCTGCGCACGGCGGTGACGTAATTCTCTGATCAGGTCGTGGATCGAACAGATTTCAGTCTGTATTATGTGCAATCGAATCCAAAGAAATGTGAATATGCATTTCTAACCGGTTTGCTGCATGTGGTGATGTGGGATGTTTATGATCTGGCAAAACAGTCAACATGGTGGTTAAAGGTGCAGTTCACGTGTTTTTCTGCACATGTCTGGGACAGGAATGAGACAGAAAACAACTTGACATGAAAGTGGTGTTTTCAGATTTGTCCTGGGACGGCTCCGTCGCTCCTCTTGTCTCTTTAGTGGCTAAAATTAAAAGCAGGACTGTATGTTCAGTGAAGTCCAAATCTAATGGGTGTTTAAAATAAAAGTGATGAGAAAAAGATCAGACCGAACTGAACAGTGGTGTGGTTTCACTGGATCAGTATCATGTGATCAGAGTTGGACTCACCTGTTTAAAATCAGCCCAGGCATCATAAAACATAACAGCTCCCTGTAAACAGAATGCTAACATAATGCTGAAGGTGTTTAACAGAGACAAAAAAACGGTAAAACGAGACCAATCTGATGTTAAACCATTTGTGTAGATGGTTCTTTAAAGAACCCCCAAAGGTGCCTCAAAGAACCATTAAAAATGGTTCTTTTAGGAGCCATAAATAGTTCTTTAAAGAACCATTTTTTAGAAGGTTCTTTGTGGACCCAGCTGCTTCAGTAAAGACCCTTTATTTAGTGATTTTTCAGAATAAAAGTCTCTGAGCGTTTTAAATCAGATGACTGTGTGCAGGTTGAAAACCAACATGAACATGTTGTTGGCCGGTTCTCCACGTTCCTTGTTCCTTCACTGGGTTCCAGACGAGCTATTAAAAATGTTTTCTGATGGTTTATAGAGCGAGACATTAATCCATTCACTGAGGAAATAATCTGCACATTAATCCATTCACTGAGGAAATAATCTGCACATTAATCCACAAGGAAAAGAATTGTTAGCTGCTGCCGCCACCAAATAACTCCAATAAACATGAAGAACCTTTAGCACTTTAAAGAACCACAGAGAGTGTGTGGAGAACCAGCCCCTAAATAAAGAGGTTCTTCAGCTGCTGATGGTTCTCTGGAGAACCACAGAGCAGTTTGAGGAACCAGTAGGGACAGAGTGGGGCTGTGCAGACACTCCAAAATTGACTTTGAAGGAGTTGTTTTTTTTGAGGCCTGCTCAGCTCCTCTGAGCCACTCGGGGGTTTCAAACTGGCAACCGTCCTGCCACAAACCGTTTGGGCCTCCGCTGCCCCGTCTGAGGAGCCAAGCCGCCGGCTGCTCCCACGTCTGAGCTGCGAGGACGTGCTCCTCTTTCCCTGACTCACAAAGCCTGTCAGTGAACGCCACGCTACATTACACTGCTGCTCCTCCTCGTAACCACAAATCCCTCGCCTGCTCTCACGGCGGCGTCAGCGCCAGCCGCCGCCGACTCATCTTTTGACACCTCGTGCCGCGCGGCAACACGCGACGCGGCGCCGCCCGTCCCACACCGCTCACAGATGTGTTGAAAATGACACGTCCTGTTTTTTTTTTTTGTTTGTATTTCGGAGCGTTCACGAGCAGCCTGTGATTACAAGTCCCTCCGTCCCACATCCATCCGTCCTCATAACCGCAAATCCCTCACCTCGTTGGACAGCAACCCACCTGTGGCGCCGCAAATCACCGCGCTCAAAGCCGGAGAACACATCTTTTATTCACACACTCCCTCTGTCTTCCTCTCCCTCTCGTTCCTGGGATTTTGTTTACAGTGGAAGGTTTGACTTTCACCCTGTTTTCACCTGCCTGCGCCGCTGCGCCGCTGCTCGCTGTTGCCCGCGGCTCTTTTCAGCATCGCCCGGGCTCGTTACCGCGGCGATGTTTCCCCCCGAGAAAGACGCCGAGCTGGAGAGACGCGGCGCACATGAAATAAAACCCACTGTTTCACTCCATTATGGCGTCTGGATGTGTTTCAGGCTTTTTATTGTATTTTTTATTTTTTTTTGTAAAGGGGAGAGAAGGGAGTTTTCCACCTTCCTCTAAAACTCATTGTTGCTTTTTCTGTGTCGGTGTGAAGAGAAGGCAGACAGGAAGTGGGACAAACCCTGGTAGGACGTTCGTCTCCTCGAATCTGATTCATATTCTGCTGCTTGAGACCAAATCCACGTTGAATCTTGCTGAGCTGAACTGAGCTGAAGCCGAACAGGCGGGGTCTGAATGTGGCTCTCGGCCGTGCTGAGACGTCTTTCAGGCTTTTATTTTGTATTTTAAGGGCTGGAAAAGGCTGGAAACCCCTTTTTAGTTTGGCTGCAGCTCGTTAACGTCCATACACGGCCTTTGCTAGAGCTGAGATGTTTTCCAGGCTTTTATTTTGCAATCAAAGGGTGAAAAAGACAGTTTACACCATTTTTTTTTTTTTTTTTTTAAGCGTATGGTACGGTTGGCTTGTCGTAAAAGTGCAGTTAATGAAAATATGGAGGGGAACTGGGCGTTGATTTGCTCAGATGTGATTCGTGTTCTGCTAGAAATATAATATAGATCCACTTTAAATATTGTTGATTGGAACTGGAATTTCAAAGAAATTTACATGCAATTACAGTTATTATTATTATTTTTTTTAATTAATTTGTTTAAGCAGGAAGGTCGGGGTTGGGTGGTATTTTTGGTTTTAACGGCTTTTGCTAGAGCTGAGATGTTTTCCAGGCTTTTATTTTGTAAATCAAAGGGTGAAAAAGACAGTTTACACCATTTTTTTTATTTTTTAAGCGTATGGTTGTCTTTGGTAAAAGTGCAGCTAATGAAAATATGGAGGGTTCATGTTCTGCTAGAAATCTAATATAGATCCACTTTAAATAATCCAACTGATTAAGTTCATTTTGTCTTTTATTGTGATATATAAGTGTTTTCTTCTATGAATAGCTCATTCTCTTGATTTGTCTGAATAGAAGAAAACACTTATATCACTTTAAATAATGTCGACTGGAACTGGAACTTCCTGGAAATTTACATGCAATTACAGTTATTAGTATTATTATTTTAATTAATTTGTTTAAGCAGGAAGGTCAGGGTTGGATGGTATTTTTGGTTTTAAAGGGAGAAAAGGACGTTTCCGTTTCTTTTTTTTTTTTTCCTGTTTTAAAGATCATCTCTGAACAAAGCGGGGAAATGTGATGAGTTCTGTCGGACGTTTTAATCTCCTATAATTTCATTCATGTTCTGCTACTTGCAGAAATACTAAATCCGCTTAAAATCTCCTTGAAACATCACCTGCATTTACATGCGCTCACTCTTAAGGCTCGATGTCGTTTTATCTGCTCTTGGCTGCCGTGGGATTTTGTATTTTCAGATTTCAAGGCAGAGCGGGTCACTTCCATCCTCCAAAGCATTTTGTTCTTGTTATGTTTTTTTCTGATGGTATTAAATGAAAACAGAGTGGAGAGAGGGAATGAATCGTAGACGGATGCTAATCTACTTGAATCTGATCTATAATCTTCCACAATAAAAGCTGGGCATGTCCGCAAAGGGGAGAGCCGTGGCTGCCCAAAGATCTGGAGGTCAGAGGTCAAGGGACCCCGCTGGAAACAGACATTACGGATTCCTCAGGTCGTCTGGTTTCATCTCATATCTTTACTTTATGATTCTGTAATAAAAAAAAAAAAACGATCGAAAAATTGGAAAAATGAATCGCGATACTTCGGTGAATCGATTCTTTCCCACCTCTGTTGTTTCTGCTGTGATCTGGTTCTTGTTGGTTCCGCTGCAGAAATGTGAGCGCACATTTTGAAGAACCTGCGTCCCGTCCTCGTCTCCTCGCCGACGCTCGACACTGATTGGTTCGTGGTTCTGTCGCCTCAGTGGGATAAATTCAACAATATTCGTCACTGTAAGCGTCCCAAAATGAGGCGCCGTGTGAGAACCGTGAGGTCGGTACACTTTCCACCGCACGTTCCTGAACATGTTTCAAAATAAAAGCTTCAGAGGAAAGGAATGGAATCTATCCACCGAAGCACTAGAGGGCTTTTAATTAGAAAGATACAGGAAGTGATGAAATGGCTGCTGCTGTGTTGAACTGAATAAACCACAACAGTCTCTCTTATCCTCTGTTTGTGAGTTTTCTTTTTTTTTTTTTTCCAGTTTGCGTTTTTATAACCCCGGCAGATTATATTTCATTTAAAAACTCGGCGCTGCCTCGGCTCTTCTTCACTTTTGTCAGCCTGCTGGAGCTTCCTGTCATTAGTCAGAAGTTTTGAACCATCCAAAAAATCATCCAAAAAAATCCAGAAAATGCATCCAAAAACTGTTCTCATTCGAAATAAACCAAACTGAACCAGGACTGAATTTGGAAATTCGGATTTGGATTTTTTTTTAAAGAAAACATGCTGTTGGATTTATTTGTCCTCAAACCTTTTCTTCCTCCTCTAAAGGAATTCTTCTTCCTCGTTTGCTCCCTCCTGCAGTCCAGTTAAGATCTCATTGAATTTAAGTAGATTTTCACCTAAATTCTCACTTAAACGTCGTTTTTTTTCCTCTTGTTGTTGTGTCTGTCTGTCTTTAACCGTCAGACGTCTTGCAGGGATTTTCCCCTCGGAGCCGCTGAGCCGCCGAGCGCAGGAACTGAACCTGCTGCTGCTCTCCTGTCGTTTTTTTAAACGGGGCGAGAAAACAGTTTCCTGTGATTTATTGAAAAAATATATCGTTGGATATTGGCAGCGGTGTAAAATGAATGCAAAGAGGAAAAATGAAATTCTACGTGCTTGAAGCTGAATCAGGGCCTGTTTCTTGCAGGAGTCAAGAAATCAATTTAAAACTTCACTAAATTCAACTGGAAATTCACTTAAATGTTTTTTTTTTTTTTTTTGGTTTAAATTTCAACGTTTTCCCTACATTGACACATATATCCTGCAAAGACCATAATTTTGCTAATCTTCGGTGAACGGTGGCCGCCTAAACAACACGGAGGAGAGGCTCTTAATCCCCTCTGTTTGTGCGTTTCTACGTTTTCAGAAAAATCAAATGTCGCCGTCAGCTGATGAATCAAAATGTGCAAAATCTGCAGGAGCCGTCCCATCATCAGAGCGGCCGTCCCCCTTTTTCAAGAACAAAACTCCTCATGTCCTTTCAAATGTGCTGCGGCTAAAATAAAGTAAAATAAAATAAAATAAAATAATAACAATAATAACTGACTTCAAATGGCTATTATTCCACTCCCTCGGGTCTGTTTTCGACAGGCAGGCGGATAAAAATCGTTTAAATAATTCAGTGTATATGTTGAGGAACGGTAGATTTTCAATTAGTGTTAAATCCATTTTGGAGGAGAAGAAAACTGAAGGCGAAAAAAAAGGGAAAATAAATAATAATAATAATAAAATAAAATAATAAAAAAAAATGGATCCCGGCGTCCGTGTTGCTGTTCTGATAGTTAACGCCTACAGCCAGAGCTGTGATGTACAGCTTATTAATTTCATTTACTATGTCCAAGGATGGAGAGAGAGAGAGAGAGAGAGAGAGAGAGAGAGAGAGAGAGAGAATTTGTAATTCGGTGTTTTTGCAGGAAAAAAAAAAGATCAAAGGCAAATGAAGTTGAGCAGGTCCGTGTAATGTGTGATTTGGAAGCCCGGAGCATTTACTAGTCTTTGAATATGGCAATGAAGCTGCTTTTTAAGATGTGTGTGTGTGTGTGTGTGTGTGTGTGTGTGTGTGTGTGTGTGCACGTGTATCAGTGTGCAGATATACACATACTTATGCACTCGTGGTTAGATATATGTGTGTGTGTGTATGTGTGTGTTGTGTGTTTAAATTTGTGGTTAATCACACACGTTTGAGTTTGAAGTGTGTGTGTGTGTGTGTGTGTGTGTGTGTGTGTGTTTCTTTGTTTAGGTGTGTGTGCCTGCATGCCAGTGTGTGCATCAATGCGTGTTCTTGTGCCTGTACATTTGACTGTGTGTTACTGTGTTACTCTGTGTGTGTGTGTGTGTATGTGTATGTGTGTGTGTGTGTGTGTGTGTGTGTGTGTGTGTAATTATCCAGCTGTTGGCCGTCCCTGGAGTTTGATTGACAGACAGCGGCGGCTGCACTATTCATGAGCGTCTTTGCTTCACATTTCAGCCATAATTAATAGATTCACATGCCTGTAAGGTTTCTGTGAAATATTAACAAGATCAGATTAAACACACACACACACACACACACACACACACACACACACACACAGTGTATATCTATATCTATCTGTCTATCTATCTATATAGATATAGATAAATACATAAATATAGATATAGACGCATATATAGATATTTACAGGGAGGGGGAAATCAAAAGAAAGAGAGAGACACAGAGAGAGAGAGAGAGAGAGAGAGAGACACACACACACAGAGAGAGAGAGAGAGAGAGAGAGAGAGAGAGAGAGAGAGAGTTGCTGCCGGGCGTTTCAGTTCTGTCTCATGTCAGCTTGATGCAATAAAGAAACACACACCTGTCAGAGAGAGGCAGGTGTGCGTGCGTGTGTGTGTGTGTGTGTGTGTGTGTGTGTGTGTGTGTGTGTGTGTGTGTGTGTGTTACAGCTCATGTTGCTCCTTTGTTCCTTTCCACAGTGGAAACACACCACAGAGCTTCAGCAAGTCACCAAACGAATCAACAACTGCAGTATCGGTTAGCAGTAACAAGTAGTAGTACTACTAAAGTTATTAGCAGTAGCAGTAGTAATAGTAGTAGCAGTGGCAGTAATATCAGTAGTTGTAGTATTTGTAGTATTTGTAGTATTTGGAAGTCGACTGCAGTGTACTCAGCAGCAGCAGTGAGTAGTAATAATGTGTGAACCCCTCTTGTTTTCGCTGTGCTACATCACACACACACACACACACACACACACACACACACACACACACACACACACCCGTCTGATGTGAGGTGATAGACAGGCCAGATGTGAATGTTTTTGAGAGCGTCTCTGCCTGCAACCGCACACATTTCTCTCCCCTCCGTGTGTGTGTATGTGTGTGTGTGTGTGTGTGTGTGTGTGTGTGTGTGTGAGCGTTTGTGTGTGTGTGTGAGCGTGGTGTGTGTGTGTGTGTATTTCACCTTGCAGGTCTGAGCTCATGGCAACATGAATAAACATGACTTGATGTCCACATCACACACGGCTAGGACTCACCTGCTGCTCTTCTACTCTATTCTGATCTATTCTGTTCTATTCTATTTGATTCTGTTCTACTCATATCTTTTGTCGTTTGTTCTCCTCTCTTCCGTTAAGATCAGCAAAACAGGAAGAAGCACGGACTGAAAAAATAAAAGCATCTGAGAAACATAAAACATGAGAATCGCTCCACGCTCTTCCTCACAGGATTATTGTTTTAATTATTCTTCATTTCATTTTTACTGCAGCGAATATATACTGAACAGAGTGGGAGCTGGAGGAAGGGAAGGAGAACAGGTTGTTAGCGAAAGTGAGAAAAACTGTAAAGAATATTTGGCAAAAGGAGGAAACGAAGAGAGAGAGAGTGAAGGAGAGAGAGAGAGAGAGAGAGAGAGAGAGAGAGCGAGGCGTGACAGTGAATTGATGTCTATGAAATGCAGGATGCACTCAGCTATGTCAGGAACATTATTCACCATGCAGACTCTCACACTGTCTGTCTGTCTGTCTGCTAACCTGTCTGTCTGCTAACCTGTCCGTCTGTCTGCTAACCTTTCTGTCTGTCTGCTAACCTGTCTGTCTGCTAACCTGTCTGTCTGTCTGTCTGTCTCTCTGTGGCTGCTGCTGCCGTTTGTTTTGTTTTGTTTGCATTTATTTAAGCAGGTAAATCAATTCAAGAGCAAACTGTGGATGAAATGTGAGATGAAAACAACCAGAATGAAACAAAAAGAAAGAAAAAAAAACAGAGAGGTGAGAGGAGGAGGAGGAGGAGGAGGAGGAGGAGGAGGAGGAGGCTTGCAGCTGACAGAGAGCGGCGTAAAACCTAATAAAGACAGACAGACGGGTGGAAACCAGAGCGACAGGAGACGCAGGGAGACAGGAAGCAGGACAGCGAAGGAAAGACAAATACAGGACTCATATCGCTGAATTTACTCTGAATTTACTCTGAATTTACTCTGAATTTACCCTGAATTTACTCTGAATTTACTCTGAATTTACTCTTACTTTACACGAATAAGTCAGTGAAGTAGTTTAAAGTAGTACCAGTAGCAGCAATAGTAGCAGTAGCAGCAGTAGTAATAGTAGCAGTAGTTGTAGTAATAATAACTTTATAACTTTATTTATATAGCACCTTTCCAAACCAAGGTTCCAATAAAAACAAATAACAAATAAATACACGCAAAACAATGATAGAACCACCTGCTAAAAGATCTCATACAGGAATAAAAACATAAGACAAGTTACATTAAAACCATTGGTGAGATCTCCAGGCAGGGGGGTCCACAGCTCAGGGGCCCAGATGGCAAAGGCTCGGCCCCCTTTAGTGATGAGCCGGGCCCCAGGACCCCAGGAACAGCCAGGACGGCCCTGCTGGAAGATCTCAGGCAGCCATCAGGCTCATATGGGATTAACAGTTCAATCCCACGGCTCCTGTGTGGAGGATGGGAACCTGGAGGATTAATAGGAGTAGCAGTAGTAGTAGTAGTAGTAGTAGTAGTAGTAGTAGTAGTAGTAGTAGTAGCAGTAGTAGTAGTAGCAGTAGTAGTAGTAGCAGTAGTAGTAGTAGCAGTAGTAGTAGTAGCAGTAGTAGTAGTAGCAGTAGTAGTAGTAGTAGCAGTAGTAGTAGTAGTAGTAGTAGTAGTAGTAGTAGCAGTAGTAGTAGCAGTAGTAGTAGTAGCAGTAGTAGTAGTAGTAGTAGTAGTAGTAGCAGTAGTAGTAGTAGCAGTAGTAGTAGTAGTAGTAGTAGTAGTAGCAGTAGCAGTAGTAGTAGTAGTAGTAGTAGCAGTAGTAGCAGTAGCAGTAGCAGTAGTAGTAGTAGTAGCAGTAGTAGTAGTAGCAGTAGTAGTAGTAGTAGTAGTAGCAGTAGTAGTAGTAGCAGTAGCAGTAGTAGCAGTAGTAGTAGTAGCAGTAGTAGTAGTAGTAGTAGTAGTAGTAGCAGTAGTAGCAGTAGTAGTAGTAGCAGTAGTAGCAGTAGTAGTAGTAGTAGCAGTAGCAGTAGTAGCAGTAGCAGTAGTAGTACTAGTAGCAGTAAAGTGTAATCACATGGCGTTGCAGTGTGAGTTTTAGGGTTAGGGGCTGCAGCTGTCGTCCTGCACAGACTCATCGAGAGCCTCAGCTTGTTTAATGTTTGTTTCCTCTCATTGTGGCAGAGCGAGGTGAAATGTGCCAAAGGGACGGCCATGTTGGTATCAGTGACGTCGGTTCTAAGTGGAACTTTACTGTGTTTCTGCTTCACTTTTCAAAACAGGGAACCTTGTTGTTGTGATATAAACTGACCTCATGGCACAGTCAGAGTCTCTGTAAGGTCCCATGGAGGACAGCGGCAGGGGAGGGGCTTCTTCTCTTCTTCTCTTTACCGACCCGCATGGAGGTGGGCGGGGCTTAAGGTGTTCCGAAATGTCCTGGAACCGTCTGGAACCCCTCTGCAAGAACCCTGAACTCTATTTTAACACACACACACACACACACACACACACACACACACACACACACACACACACACACACTTGTTTTGAAGACTGCACAGCAGAGAGACAGACAGGCAGCAGGTCAGTTTTTCTTGATGAGTTTTATGCAGATTCACCTGAGAAAATCCTTCTCAGACAGACAGACAGACAGACAGACAAGTTGCGAGACAGACAGGAGTAAACAGAGCAACATGAAAAGGAAGACAGACGGGAAGACAGACAGACAGGCGGTGCTGCTTGAGGTCAGCGGCGATTCAGCTGTGAAAAATTCCTGTTCAGCTCAGCCTCAGCTCAACTGTAACTGTCAGACAGCAAGACAGACAATCCAGCAGACAGACAGGGAGACAGAGAGACGGCGCAACAGAGAGACAGGCAGGAAAACAGAGACAGAGAGAGACAAAGAAAAAGACTGCAAAACAGTGAGACAGACAGCAAAAAAGCAAGACAGCAAAACAGAGAGACGGGAAAACAGAGATAGGGAGAAAGAGAGAGAGGTAGCAAAGCGATGAGACAGACAGGAAAACAGAAAGACAGACAGGAAAACAGAGAGACAGAGAGACGGAACAAAACAGAGAGAGAGAGACAGCAAAACAGTAAGACAGTCAGGAGAGAAAAAGACAGCAAAACAGACAGAAAGGCAGCAAAACAGTAAGACAGGCGAAAGACAGCAAAACAGACAGAAAGGCAGCAAAACAGTGAGACAGACAGGAAAACAGAAAGACGGACAGGAAAACAGAGAGACAGAACAAAACAGAGACAGAGAGACAGCAAAACAGTGTGACAGACAGCAAAACAGACAGAAAGACAGCAAAACAGTGAGACAGCCTGAAAGAAAACTGAAAGAAAGACAGGACAAACGGAGGCAGACAGCAGCGTGCATGCTCTGCTAAGACTGATGGAAATTCATCTGACTCTTTCCTTAGGAGGTCAGCCTCCTCTAAACTGTCTGTACGTCTGCGAGGCAGTGAGACAGGCAGTGAGACAGACAGACAGGCGGGCTGTAAGGTCGTCAGCCGGCCTGTGTCGCCGAGGTTTTGTGGAGATTCGACTGTGAAAGTCTTCCTCAGATTGGCTCTCGTCTATCGTCAGAAGTCTATCTGCGGCAGGAGAGCCGGATAGACACGGCGCATTTAGAAACCACTCTCTCTCTCTCTCTCCGCGCTTCCCCTACCTGTCGCTCGCCCTCCCCCGGCCCCTATCTCTCCTTGTGATTCCCTCCTCCCGGCGAGGATCTCAGCCTATTTCTTCCAGTTATGGTCCACTTGCCGCATGGAAAAGATTTAGCTCGCAATCCGCCTTCAGATAGGGCCGGAGCAGAGGAGGGAGCCGGGCTGAGCCGCGCTGAGCCAATATAAAAGTTAAAGAGCTGCGGCGGTCGCGGGGTTTAATGTCGGAGTAATGGGTTTTAAAAGCCCGATGCAGTCAGGACGTGGCGGCAGAAGTTAGAAGCAGGAAGTCGTCCGATATCTACCCGCTTTGTATGGGGGGGGGGGGGGCGGCGCGTCGTGCCAGACTCCACTGGAAATTCCTGCGGTTTAATCTGGCCTCGCTTATCGGCAGACATACACACCGCGCGGAGTTTAACCGGAGACCTTATCCGCATCGCGACGTCCCGCCGGTGAATTCGGCGTGTGTGCCGTGCCCGTAGTCAAGCCACTTTTTCTGTTCGTGCATCTCACACCTGGAATTCAATTCCAAGCACGATACGTGAACTCCCGACTCTGACATCTTTTACTAAACAGCTTACAGCTTGGCTACTGGAAGAACAACACTGTTGCCATAGCCATGCATAAACCTGTGTATTTCTTCAATGTAACTAATTTGTCAAGGGTTCCATCCGCAATTTCTACTGAGCACATACATTATTATTACTTTCCTCTTCCTCATTAACATTTTTTTTTTCTATTTATTAGGCTACATCTCCATTTATTTTTCTAGGTACTAGGGCAATGTGCAATGCAACACGCACTTTATATTCTCACATAATTGGGTACTCTCTGTATCATAAAATTACCATTGTTGGTATATAATCATCTATTGCAATATGTAATCGGGTAATGTGCAATTTTCACTAATTAGGCACTAGGGCAATGTGCAACGCAACAAGCTCTTTATATTTCTATATAACTAGGTATCACAAATTACCATCATTGGTATTAGATTATTGTAATATGCAATTGAGTATTAGGCAATCAAAATAGCACTTTATATTTCTTGGGCAATTTGCAATACAATAATGCACTTTACACTTTAGCACTTTGCACTTTAACCAGCCCCTCGACATATAATTTTAGTGTTTAATTTAGTGTTTAAGCAGTGGTGAAATGTGCATGGTCCCCTGAGCCTTGGCCTGTATGTTTTATGATCAACTATGTTTGTTTTGTTTTGTTTTGTTTTGATTTGTTGTTATTGTGAATGAACATTGTACAACACCAACCTGCCAATGGGACTAGAGATGGAAATTAGCCACACGGCTACAATCTCACGTGTTTACATTTATATGTGCATTAACATGTACTGTCCCATTTCTTTCTTTTAAAAATAAATAAATCTACAAATCTACAAAATCCTCCGAGCTGCAGCTTATTTCTAGGAAAAAGTGAATTTTTGGTGTTGATTCACATGCTGACCATCAGCTCCTCGCCCCGCATTTAGGGCGGAAGAGGAGTCTAGGAATTACAGGCAAACCGGTCCCGACTTATTCATGTCAAATGAGATAATTGCATCGTTAGCAGTAGAAGAAGTGGGAATAAAAGCAACCGTGTTCAATATAAACAAACAAACAATAACAGTAATTGTTATGTGTAATCAGATTAGACATCTGTTCAAACATCCTTTTGGGGAAATTCATCATCGCAGCAGCAAAGACGAAACAGAAAGCATGAGGACTGTATAAGTAATTATAACGAGGGGACATAATGGGAATAATACAGCAGGTAAATAAATCCAACATGTCCATAAATACATGTACAGGTTGTGTCAAGTGTGCATCATCAGCTGTGCACATTGTCAGGTGTACAGATAGAGGAACATGTGCAGAAATGTGTACAGACTTGAAAATACACATTGTAGTTTTTACTAATAGTAGCAAAAGTAGTAGTAGCATTAGTAGTAGTAGTGGAAGCAGAGATAGAGCACATACTAGTGCCAAGTCGTAGTCATTACCAGGAGAAATGATTACGACAAAGTTCAGTTAAGGTGTTTCTAGCAGTAGTATTTGTAGTAGTATTTGTAGTGGTAGTAGTGATAGGAGCAGCAGTGGGAGTAATGGCAGTGGTATTAGTAGACTTCAGAGTACTCTGTCAGTGTGAAGGACAGGGTGTGGTCAGTAAGGTCTGTCAGTTAGTGCTAGTAGCAGTAGCAGTAGCATTTGTAGTAGTACTAGTAGTAACAGTTGTAGTAGTTCTAGTGGTAGCAGTAGCAGTAGTAGCAATAGTAGTAGCAGTAGCAGTAGTAGTAGCAGTATAAGTAGCTGTAGCAGTAGTGGTAGTAATAGTAGCAGTAGTAGCAGTAGTAGTAGTAGTAGCAGTATAAGTAGCTGTAGCAGTAGTGGTAGTAATAGTAGCAGTAGTAGCAGTAGTAGTAGTAGTAGCAGTATAAGTAGCTGTAGCAGTAGTGGTAGTAATAGTAGCAGTAGTAGCAGTAGTAGTAGTAGTAGTGGTGGTGTTAGTGTTGAGATTACAGTGTGAAGGACAGGCTGTGTCGGGTTGGGTTTAGTAGTGTTAGTAGTAGTAGTATTAGTAGTAGTAGTAGTAGTGGTGTTAGTACTCTGAGTGTGAAGGACAGGCTGTGTCGGGTTGGGTTTAGTAGTATTAGTAGCAGTATTTGTACTAGTAGTAGTGTTAGTACTCTGAGTGTGAAGGACAGGCTGTGTTGAGTTGGGTTTAGTAGTGTTAGTAGTAGTAGTATTAGTAGTAGTAGTAGTAGTGGTGTTAGTACTCTGAGTGTGAAGGACAGGCTGTGTCGGGTTGGGTTTAGTAGTATTAGTAGCAGTATTTGTACTAGTAGTAGTGTTAGTACTCTGAGTGTGAAGGACAGGCTGTGTTGAGTTGGGTTTAGTAGTGTTGGTAGTATTAGTAGTAGTGGTGTTAGTACTCTGAGTGTGAAGGACAGGCTGTGTCGGGTTGGGTTTAGTAGTGTTGGTAGTATTAGTAGTAGTGGTGTTAGTACTCTGAGTGTGAAGGACAGGCTGTGTCGGGTTGGGTTTAGTAGTGTTAGTAGTAGTAGTATTAGTAGTAGTAGTAGTAGTGGTGTTAGTA
Source organism: Myripristis murdjan (assembly GCF_902150065.1). Classification (NCBI taxonomy): domain Eukaryota; kingdom Metazoa; phylum Chordata; class Actinopteri; order Holocentriformes; family Holocentridae; genus Myripristis; species Myripristis murdjan. Next base: position 2,687,023 of record NC_044001.1, on the reverse strand, counting down.
CTCTGAGTGTGAAGGACAGGCTGTGTCGGGTTGGGTTTAGTAGTATTAGTAGCAGTATTTGTAGTAGTAGTAGTGTTAGTACTCTGAGTGTGAAGGACAGGCTGTGTTGGGTTGGGTTTAGTAGTGTTGGTAGTATTAGTAGTAGTGGTGTTAGTACTCTGAGTGTGAAGGACAGGCTGTGTTGGGTTGGGTTTAGTAGTATTAGTAGCAGTTTTTGTAGTAGTAGTAGTGTTAGTACTCTGAGTGTGAAGGACAGGCTGTGTTGGGTTGGGTTTAGTAGTGTTGGTAGTATTAGTAGTAGTGGTGTTAGTACTCTGAGTGTGAAGGACAGGCTGTGTCGGGTTGGGTTTAGTAGTATTAGTAGCAGTATTTGTAGTAGTAGTAATGTTAGTACTCTGAGTGTGAAGGACAGGCTGTGTCGGGTTGGGTTTAGTAGTGTTAGTAGTAGTGGTAGTATTTGTAGTAGTGGTGTTAGTACTCTGAGTGTGAAGGACAGGCTGTGTCGGGTTGGGTTTAGTAGTGTTAGTAGTAACAGTAGTAGTAGTATTAGTAGTAGTAGTGTTAGTAGTGTGAAGGACAGGCTGTGTCGGGTTGGGTTTAGTAGTGTTAGTAGTAACAGTAGTGGTAGTATTTGTAGTAGTAGTGTTAGTGGTGTGAAGGACAGGCTGTGTTGGGTTGGGTGTAGTAGTGTTAGTAGTAGTAGTAGTGGTAGTATTTGTAGTAGTGGTGTTAGTTCTCTGTGAGTGTGAAGGACAGGCTGTGTCGGGTTGGGTTTAGTAGTGTTAGTAGTAACAGTAGTAGTAGTAACAGTAGTGGTAGTAACAGTAGTGGTAGTATTTGTAGTAGTAGTGTTAGTAGTGTGAAGGACAGGCTGTGTCGGGTTGGGTTTAGTAGTGTTAGTAGTAACAGTAGTGATAGTATTTGTAGTAGTGGTGTTAGTACTCTGAGTGTGAAGGACAGGCTGTGTCGGGTTGGGTTTAGTAGTATTAGTAGCAGTATTTGTAGTAGTAGTAGTGTTAGTACTCTCAGTGTGAAGGACAGGCTGTGTCGGGTTGGGTTTAGTAGTGTTAGTAGTAGTGGTAGTATTTGTAGTAGTGGTGGTAGTACTCTGAGTGTGAAGGACAGGCTGTGTCGGGTTGGGTTTAGTAGTGTTAGTAGTAACAGTAGTGGTAGTATTTGTAGTAGTGGTGTTAGTACTCTGAGTGTGAAGGACAGGCTGTGTCGGGTTGGGTTTAGTAGTATTAGTAGCAGTATTTGTAGTAGTAGTGGTGGTAGTACTCTCAGTGTGAAGGACAGGCTGTGTCGGGTTGGGTTTAGTAGTGTTAGTAGTAACAGTAGTAGTAGTATTTGTAGTAGTGGTGGTAGTAGTGTGAAGGACAGGCTGTGTCGGGTTGGGTTTAGTAGTGTTGGTAGTAACAGTAGTGGTAGTATTAGTAGTAGTGGTGGTAGTACTCTGAGTGTGAAGGACAGGCTGTGTCAGGGCTGCTCGGCTCTGTGTCCTCATGAATCAGCTCCCGGCTTTAAGGTGAATCGATGGCTGATCTTAT
>NC_044001.1:2677976-2680476 GCF_902150065.1 Myripristis murdjan | reverse complement strand
TTTATTTATTTATTTATTTATTTTTTATTTTTTTTTTATTTTCATGTTTTATGTATTTATATATTTTTTTATTTTTGTTATTTCATTTACTTTTTCTAACTTTTGTACTGCATTTTTTTGTTTCACTTTCTTATTTATTTATTTATTTATTTGACTACAGATAGATAGATAGATAGATAGATAGAAGTACACACATTTTTTTTTGCCTTTATTTAAAAAAAATAATAAATGGATAAATAAAAGTAGCCAAGTCAAAACATAAATAAATAAACTGCACGACTCTTGTGAGAGCGAGCGGAGGCAGAACAGCTGATAGACGCTGATTATAATAATTAACATGTTTTTAAAAAATGTCCATGTTCACTCTGTGTTACCAGCCAGGCAGCAAACACATGATCATCTCTGTCAGCGTCCATCCCTCAATATATACAGCAAACACTTTATAATGGCTGTGACATTTCAGAAAGAAGCAGCATAATGTACATCAGGATGCATTAAGAGAAAGAAAGAAGGAAAGAAAGAAAGAAAGAAAGAAAGAAAGAAAGAAAGAAAGAAAGAAAGAAAGAAAGAAAGAAGAAATGGTGTTTTTATTCTCAGCCAGTTATTTCTGTTCTCAGTGTTTAGCTTCATCTGTAATGGAAGGAGGAAATCTCACTCTGTGTGTGTGTGTGTGTGTGTGTGTGTGTGTTGACCCCTCCACCAGGCTCCTGCGACCTGCTTTGATCACACACAGTCAGTGAGCCTGGCAGGGTGGAGGCCAGCAGGTGTGTGTGTGTGTGTGTGTGTGTGTGTGTGTGTGTGTAAGTGTGTGCGCGTGCGTAAAATAACATGTATGACCTCAGACGAACTCTGCGCTGTTATATTTGCTGTTTCCACTCAGAAGAAGAAATTTTTTTTTTCCCTCCGGTAAAAACTCAAAAGTTTGTCGGACAAATTTGAATTTCAGTTTTTGTTCTGGAAACTTCACGTCTTCTCAAAACCCCAACGTGGGTCCACATGGTTTGGTTTGATTTTTCCACGTGAAGACAAGCTGCTGACCTGTGTGAGCTGTTTGTCCCAGCAGGGGCGGAGCTACCGGGGTGGCCTGGGCCGGCAGCTGCCACCCAGGTTTGGACAATCTGAGAGAAAAAAATGTAAATGTTGCTGATTAGAAATGTACAGAACTGAAACTGGTGTGTCTGAGTGCCAGTGAACGTGTCGTTCAGAGCTGCTGGGAGGTTTACTGTTTTCACTTTGACGGAGCCAGGCTAACGACTCCCATACACTCCAAGTCTTTATGCTAAGCTAAAAGTATATTAGTAGTGTGTACTCAGTGATTACATAAAACTAGCTAATATGAATAGATATTGGTTCTTATTTATTACAATTACTGCATTTTCCTCTAATTTAATTAGCTTTTGATTTTTTTTAAATAATGTATAAAACATTGTTTCAATTAAATTGCATGGAAATAAAGAAACACATCTGAATGCTTCAATGCATTTTATTTTTACAAACATTGAAAAAAACTCATGAATCTTTCAGCTAAATAGACCAAACAACTAATGTTGTTTAGGAATGATAGCAGTTTTTTATAAAACATAGAACAATAAGTAATGATCGCTCAGAAGTTTAATTAGAAACAAAGTGTGGGTTTGCAGTGTACCCTGGTCTGGAATATTCCTTTAAAGATTTTAGAGGGAGCTTTGAGTGATTTGCACTTTTATTTTTATTACATTATCAAATAATTTAATCTGTTTTTTTATTTTATGCATTTTTTTAAGTTTTTAATTTTCTTTTAAAGATTTAAAGTACAGAGATTGTTTAGAGGTGAGACCTGCAGCTCGCTCTGATCAAACTTTAACTCCAACTTTATTTCTCCCATCCAATGAAAAGTTTTTCGGGGGCTGTTAGATTGTGTCTTTCTGTGTGTGTGTGTGTGTGTGTGTGTGTGTGTGTGTGTGTGTGTATGGGTGTGTGTGTGTGTGTGTTCATGCATGGCTGGAAGTGAGTTTATATGGTTGTTGTTTTAGAAGAAGGGAAGTTTCAAAGTGTGTTTTCTGGATGTTGGAATGAGGCTGTGTATGTGTATGTGTGTGTGTGTGTGTGTGTGTGTGTGTGTGTGTGTGTGTGTGTGTGTGTGTGTGTGTGTGTGTGTGTCGGGGGCAGCAGGCCAAAGGTATGTTGTTTTGACTCTGTTGCCAAACTAATTAGCAGTGTAGAGCACAGAGGCCTGTGGAGAGGTGACCACCATGCTGAGTGTGTGTATTCCTCTCAAAATAACCCTCATCCTCTCTCTCTCTCCACACACACACACACACACACACACACACACACACACACACACCCCTCAGTCAGGTCCTGACTCCGTCCTGCCTGCTATGCTAACACCTTGTTATCTGAGCCACATGTTAGTCTGCACCCACAGCGTGTGTGTGTGTGTGTGTGTGTGTGTGTGTGTGTGTGTGTGTGTATGTACTTTGTAACTACAGATGCCAGACGTGCCGGGACTCACCATGAT
>NC_044001.1:2670476-2672976 GCF_902150065.1 Myripristis murdjan | reverse complement strand
ATCACCTGACCAGTTGTTGGGATCACCTGACCAGTCTTTAGGATCACCTGACCAGTTGTTGGGATCACCTGACCGATCGTTAGGCACACCTGGCTCCTTGTGTCTGGGAATCATATCTCACATTAGGGGGAAAAATCCTTAAGATTTATGCCATAAAATTCATATTCATGATCTAAAAAGGTGTTCTTGGAAAAATGCCATGATTATAGTTAGAGTCCAGGAGGTCCCAGGTGGCTGATGGGACGTCCTGTGAGGGGCTGACAGGACACACAGACGGTGTGTGAGAGCTCCTCCTCTGTTCAGAGACGGTTCCTCTGTCTGAACTCACATCGCCTCCTTCACTCCTCCGTCCAACCGTCTGTCCTCCCCGTCCAGGATGGAGGGACTGTCCCATCTCCTTCAGGTGCAGGTAAACTGCTGAGTCATGACCTGAGGAGCTGGTCCTCCTGTGCTGAGTCATGCGTTTGTTCAGTGGTTGTTTGGTCTTCTCGGGCTCGTGTCATGTTTAGGTGTCCATGGTCTTTTGGGTGGAACGGTTTCTGTTTTAACGTGGTGTTGAAAAATCCCAGGATGTGGTGCTTGTTGAAAAAGATCCGGTGAGTTCAACGACCTGGAGAACGTCCCCGCAGGTTAAACACTCGACTCAACTCGACGTGTCCTGAGTTGTGGTCAGCAGGTAGGGGAGCAGAGAGCCGAGAAACACCTGACGGAGCTCTGTGGTCTGCTCAGTGACCTCCTCTAATTACAATTTTTCAGGGAAAAAGTACCAAAAATATAAACTTCAAACATCAAACTTTTTTTTTCAAATCATCTGATAAATAAAATAATGGCAAACATTTCTCCAGGAACACCTTTTCGGATAATGGATATGAATTTTGTGGCATAAATCTTGCGGATTTTCGCCCGTGATGTGAGATATGATTCCCGGGCAGCAGCAGATCGATCTTTGAAAACAAATGGCCGACGGCGTGGCCATTAATGTGTTCAGTTTGCGCGTTAGTTGATATTAATGGTGGACGGTTAAAAGTCTATTACTTAAAAAATGCCTCCCTGTTTATCTGCGATCCAGATTTAGTGTTGCGCCGCCTGTATTTCCACTGTTATTATTAATTCATAGCATTATTCATCTTAAGTAATTAATAACCTCAGCTCATATCCATATCCATAAAATTGCCATTAATATCCATAATGTTAATTAGCATAATGTTATTCATATTGTCTTAGCTTAATTGTGGTGTGGTGTGCATTAATTAATGCATGCATGTGTTCACGCAAGAGTTTTCTTCCAAAATGAGATAAAACTGCTATTCTGAAATGAAGTGACAAAGTGTGGAAGCACCAAATTAACTCAATAAATGATAAAAGTTACTTTTTAATGGATAGAAGGGAACTTTGGCAATTTAAGTCCTCGGCCGACTAAATGAGACACTTTTATACCGACCGGATCCTCCAGATATTACAGCTTCTGAGCCGAGATTATTATGAGTTTTTTTTTTTTTTTTTTCAAAGTTTTTTTTTTTTCTGTCTTTCTTTCTTTTTTTTTTTTTTTCCCCCAAAATGGTTATGAAGCAAAAAGGGATAAGGAGCTGACATTTTCCTCTGAGATACAACACTCGCAGCTGAATAAGACATGAGAAACTGAGGGGGAAACGAAGAAATGTTACAAACAAACACGTGAGGATAAAATACAAGTAAGAAAAAAAAGGATTTGTCTAAGAAGAAGAAAAGCTTTTTGATTTTTTTTTTACTAAATCGTTATTTTTTTTTTAAGTTTTCTGAATGTTTGATGCATTTTTTTAAAAATGTTTTTCCCATTCAAACTGGTGAAAAATGTAAATATGAATTCCCACGATCGTCTCTTTCTCTCTTTGTGTGTGTGTGTGTGTGTGTGTGTGTGTGTGTGTGTGTGTGTGTGTGTGTGGTGTTTGAGGTGGTGACAGCAGCTAACAGGATTGTAGCTAATAGGATGGAGGGGGCTGTAATGCTGCTAAGGCTGTCAGTATGGCTCTTTGTGTGTGTGTGTGTGCACATGTGTGTACAATGACTGTATGCACACACACACACACACACACACACACACACACACAAAACAACTTTATCTGAAGTCATTCAGTAATCGGCGTTTAGATCTTGTTTTTCTTCAAATAAGATTAAAAAACAAAATCCCACAGTGGGATTAGATAATCCCACTGGTTTCCACTGCAGTTTCTCTTCTTGTTTATTTTTTTTTTTCTGGGAACAATAATAAATGTGTTGAAAATCAGCAGATCAGCCACTGGGATCAAGAAAATGACACTCGATCCAAGAAAATTCTGGAAACAAGTCGTTGTTTCTAGTCACGAACAGTTTTGGGGCCGTTAACCAAAAAAAAGTCCTGTTTTACACACTGTGTTTTTTTTTTTTTTTTTTTTTAAAGTAATGCATTACTTTACTTCTTTACTCCCTGAGGAAAGTACTTTTTCTGCCACCTTCTAACCCTCAGTCTGAGGGTCCGGGGCGG
>NC_044001.1:2627976-2657976 GCF_902150065.1 Myripristis murdjan | reverse complement strand
TTTTCTTTTTTTTTTTTTGTGGATTAATTAATTAATCGTTTCGTTCCCAAAACAAAGCCAGAGTCTGATGGGAAGTGATCAGAGTGTCGTCTTCCAGTGTCGCCCTCAGTCTGACCAGCAGCCAGAAAAAAAAAAAAAAAACATTAATTTTATGAAGACATGAACAGAGGGAAAGAAAACACCAGTATCTTAATGAAACCAGAATCAATAGATGTTTGGTATTTTTATTTCATTAGAATCGACTCAAATCATTAATCAATCACAAAGTATAATTCACTCGTTTTCTGTCGATCAGCCAGTGAGTTAATGAAATAATCCAGAGTTTTCCAGTAATCCACAGTAAAGCTGCTGCTGGTGGGCCGCCGAACGAGCAGCAAACCAACATGTAGAACTGGTTTTAATAAAGAACAGGTTTTAATGAAAATTTTAAAACGTAAGAAGAAATCAATACAAATTAACTTGGTGCTATTGTTTGTCATAACGCAGTTTGTTACGTCACACTGAAACACATCTATTATTATTATTATTATTATTAATATTATTTAAACAGACTCTATCTGTGCCAGTGAAGCTCACACACAGTTCAGATTCATTTATGTCATTTATTATTCATTTTATATTAGAGTTCTGTTGTTTTGATAGGTCTGGTTTGGTTGTTATTGTGTTTTGGGTTATGATCGTGTCGTCAGATTGCTGTGTTTGTATTTTAATTTCAGGTTTCTATTTGTGGCAAACCAGAAGGTGTTGGTATTGAAGTATTTACAGGCTGCTGCCGCTGTCTGCGCTTGTTTGTGGAGTGATGCTCCTTTGGACATTATCACTTAAAATACACCCTTTACACAGTAACCTACACTTTTTACACAGCAAAGTACACTCTTTACACAATAAAGTACACTTTTTACACAGTAACATGCACTTTTTACACAGCAAAGTACACTCTTTACACACTAAAATACACCCTTTACACAGTAATATGCACTTTTTACACAGCAAAGTACACTTTTTACACAGTAACATGCACTTTTTACACAGTAATATAGAATCTTTACACACTAAAGTACACTCTTTACGCAGTAATATAGACTCTTTACACACTGAAGTACACTCTTTACACAGTAATATAGACTCTTTACACACTAAAGTACACTCTTTACACACTAAAGTACACTTTTTACACAGTAACATGAGACAGAGAGACAAAGAGAGGGCCACTCTCACTCAGTGTTTTAATATGTCGTAAGATAATTAATAAATAAGATAATTCAGTTTTTATCACCGTGAGTGAGAGTGGCACTTCTCTTCCCTCGACGGCGTCTAAATGTTCATGAACTCTCTGATGGATTTAGTTGTTTATTCCACATTTTTGTCAGTTGTATTTAAAGGAACCTCACTTCAGTTTTTTATGGTGCGTCTTTAAAATGAACGTGCTCTGAGAACGCGCCTGTTGCCTGTGAGCAGATGTGGGCTGCAGATGTTTTGTGAGATTTCCAAGTGCGCCCTGACTTTGGGAAGGTCGGGAACCCTCTGGACTGATGGATCCCTTAAGTTCTGTTGTTCTTACTGGCGTCCTGTTTCCCCCCGCAGGCTGCAGGCTCTGAGGAAGGAGAAGTCGCGGGACGCGGCCCGGTCGCGGCGGGGGAAGGAGAACTTTGAGTTCTACGAGCTGGCCAAGATGCTGCCGCTGCCGGGCGCCATCACCAGCCAGCTGGACAAAGCCTCCATCATCCGGCTCACCATCAGCTACCTGAAGATGAGGGACTTCGCCAACCAGGGAGACCCGCCGTGGAACCTGCGCATCGAGGGGCCGCCGCCCAACACCTCCGTCAAAGGTAGGACGGGGTGGGCGGGGCTTGCAGAACGCCGTTAAAAACTGCATCTGTCCTCTTGAGCTGTGTTCTGTTTTCAGTGGTTTAAGTTCTAAAACATTTGACCATGTTGAGCCATGATGAAATGGTTCTACCAGGAACCTTCTGTGTGATACCAAAAGTACTCCATGGTGCCAAGCAAATATGGTTCTACTCATGTTTTTGTTGCTCTAAACTTCCCATTTTAGAAAATTTCTTTGAAGCACCATGTTGAAATGGTTCAGTGTCAGATACTTGCTGCAAAAGCTTCTGTTTGGAATCATGCTCAAATGGTTCTACAAAGAACCAGATTGTTGCTGAAATAACAAAAAGGTTCTCCTGCCGCAGCTCAGATGGTTCTAAGTCAGGTGTTTTGGTGCTATAAAGAAAGCCTGTGGAAAAGCTGTGTGAATTTGTTCTTTTAAGTTTAAAGTTCTGCATAGGACCTTTTGGTGCTCAAAAGAACACCCGTGGACAGGTTGTGTCTGCGGGTCTCACTTGGGTCCATGTAGGAGCTTCATGGGGCTGTAAAGAACCTCTTTTGGAAGGGTGTATAAAGTTTTCTTTGAAGTTAACTACCTGCGCTTTAGGTTGTAGCCTATTTACTGCGAGATTCTATGTGGAACCGTGATCAAAAGTCGATTAGGGATTTTTTGTGTGATATGTGCTCACTCATCCATATGAAAGCATTATGAAGCTGTAAAGAACCCTTCTGAAAAAAAGTTCTCTACAGCGACATGTTCCAGTGGTTCTTTGCATGACCTTTTGGGTGCATAAAGAACCCCTGAACAAAGACTTTATCAATCTGTACTCACTTGGATCTTTATGGTACTATAAAGAACCCTTTAAAATGGTATAAGGGACCAGAAAACAGCACTGTCCGGTGTTATGTGAACCTTTCTTTGATGATTTATCAGATGGTTCTCTTTGAGAACCATACTGGAGTTGTCCTGTGTGGAACCTTTTTAACACTACAAGGGGTCCATGTGGAACTATCCTAAAATGTTTCTATGTAGACTGGACATTTTTGATGGCATAAAGGAGTAACAATAGTCATAACTGGCTCTATCGAGGAGCTTTGTGAAGTAAAGAACTCTTTCAGAAAGGTTCTCCAAAGCCATGCCGCAAAAGTCTGCACATGACCTTTGTTACTGTGATGGAGAACCTTTTTTGAAAGGTTCACAACACCGTCCTGCCCAGATGGTTCTGTATCCATGACGGTGTTGTGAAGATTTGGAGGCCTTCTCTGAGTGCTTTTTCTCTGGCTTGTAGTACGTTCTTTTTATGTTTTGCAAATCCGAGTCAGAAGATTTTGGTATGAAAACCCCGACCAAAGAACCCTCGAGTAACCTTTATTTTTCTGTGTGGCGGTGGGACTTCAGAGGGTTTCATTTTATCTAATATCACAGCAGTGTGCAGTATTAATGAGGAACTTCACATCAGAGAGACTACAAATGAGAATTTACTTTTTAAGCACGACAAGAAACAGGAGACGCTGAACTCGACTGAAGAGACACAACAAATGAATCTGCAGGACGGAGCTTTTTCTTTTTCATACGAGGCGGAAATAAAAGTTGGATTGAACTGATTGAGGCCGAGATCCCGGAGCGCGCGAAATGACTTTGCAGGTTCATTACAAGAAAAAAGAAAAAGAAAAAGAAAAAGAAACCCTGTACAACTATATGGTGTTTAATCAGTGATTGTGATCGAGGTTTATCCATAAGATAATAAACTGAAAAAGATGCAGCTAATTTAGTGTCAGAAAGTTGCATTTAGACTTCACAACCATGTTTCTAAATGCATTCGTCTGCGTGAATCTGATCCATAGACACAGATTCTTCTTGACAGTTTGTTTTTTGTCATCTTTTATAACCTATTGCAGCCCAAAACTCTGTCATGTTGTTCAGACTGCAAGTGCAAATCTGTTTTTTTGTCACATCCGGATTGATTTTAGAAAGCCGTGCCCAGGTAGGTCGGTGATGTCTTGACATTGGTTAAGCCCCGGTGGAGGGATATCCGGACACAACGTGAGGACAAGAGTGACAATTAAACGATTTATTATCACTAACTTATTATTATTATTATTATTATTATTATTATTATTATTATTATTATTAGTATTAGTATTATTAGTATTATTAACTTATTATTACTGTCAGGTTGATTAACCTACAACATGGGGAGCAGCTGACTTCAGGGTTAATCCAGGCCAAAATAACAACCAAAACCAGTCTGTACTCTAATTCCAGATAATCCCTGAACAAGAAAAAGAAAGAAACAAAAGACAGACATCTGCTAGACCAACAGGAGAAAACAGGTGAAAGAAAATGTCAGTTCCCATGTACGGCTTCATGCTGTTTACTGATGAGAGACTGATCTGTTAGCAGAACATACACAGAATGTATTAGTGTTGAGGCTCATTTATGCTCCTTTAGATACAAAAATAAAATACGTCCATTTCAAGCACTGTAATTGTGGAGGACGGCAGTTTGTGAGGTCATTAAACACATCACCACAGGAGGATTTTTTTCTCTAATATTATCAGTTTTAAAATTTTTTTCTTCATGTCTCACCCATAAACCGGTCTCTGTTGAACTATCGGCTGCCTCCATGATTTCTGCTGGTGCTGCTGCTTTGTTTCGTCCGTATTGGTAATTTTCTTCCTGAAAATGAATCCAGAGCCTCCAGCTTGACTCCGTTCTGATTATTCTAATTTCTTCGGAATTTAAAAGTAAAAATGATTCATATGATTCTGGTTGTATTGATGGTTATCTTCCTATCACTGATGAAATCGCTCATGCCGCAACATTTTTTTTTTCTCTATTACGCTGCCCAAACTGGGGTGGCAAGGCTGATTTTTAGGGTGGCAGCTGCCAGCCCGGGCCACCCCGGTAGATCCGCCCCTGCGTAACACCGTCTTAAAGAAGAAACACATCCGATTCGCCTGTGGTCTGGACAAAAACCGAACCAGCCAGCAGCCCCAGCGCTCAAATCAGACGATCATTAAACTAGTCCAGTGATTTTAGGCCAAAATTGGGGCCAACCTAGGACAAATTGCAAGAGAAACAAACTCAACTGATTCTGTATCCTCAGTTTGTCCTGAGTGAGGGAAAAAAGTCCCAAGGAATCCCATTGGTGGAAAGTTTTGAAAATCACCTCTATATGACCATATAATACCAAAAAACACTGTTTTTAACACACATTTTACTTTCAGGTATCACTATAAAAATTCACAAGTTGATTACCCACACAAAGACAAGAAAAAAAGTCAATTACAAGTTCTTTGAATTATTCTGTTTACACATGCATATCACACATTATCTGATTTGATATGCGCTAATAAGGAACATAAGGAATAAATGCCAGAACAGATATTTAAACAGTGAATTAAAAGGTTATTATAGATATAGTAACCTTTTGAACCCCTTTCCCCTGTGTGTTAAAAGGCTGTTTTTTGTTATTATATGGTCATATAGAGGTGATTTTCAAAACACCAGTGGGATTCCTTGGGACTTTTTCCCCTCACTCAGGACAAACTGAGGATACAGAATCAGTTGAGTTTGCTTCTCTTGCAGTTTGTCCTAGGTTTTTTTTTTTTTTTTTTTTTTTCAGAAAATGACTGGACTAAACTGCCACAAATCATCTTTGTAAAAAAAAAAAAAAAAAAAAAAAAAAGTTTGAGAGTCAAAGCAACATCCTGTGAAGAGCAAAAAACGTGTGCCTGGCCCTTTAAATCACTATCAAGCAACATGCAAACGCTGCGGCAGCACACACACACACACACACACACACGCGCAGCTAGCTTGTTCGCTAAGTGATTTTCTGTGAAGGGAACATTAAGCTTTGATGAATTTCTGCCTGGAGTAGCAGAGTACACACAGCACTTGTGAATCTAAGTGGAGTTTACCTTTGAAATGGGCCCTTTGTGCGCCGCACTCGGCAGACAGACGGAGAAAAGAGAGAGAAAGGAAAAAAAAAAGACGTTCGGGCTCGTAGGAATGACCAGGAGATGAAAGCAAATTGCCGGAAATTTCTGTTGCCCTGGATGAGTGTGTGTGTGTGTGTGTGTGTATGTGTGTGTGTGAGAGAGAGAGAGAGAGAGAGAGAGAGAGAGAGAGAACGGGATGCTTGTGTAGAAGTGTAATGTCTACATACACAAGCCTGTAGTACAGTAATGTGTAGGCCTATCTGTGTGTGTGTGTGTGTGTGTGTGTGTGTGTGTGTGTGTGTGTGAGAATGTACATGCATATGGATTTGCAAAAGCACAATAATGTATGTGTGTGTTTGTGTGTAAATGTTCATTGCTCTGCGTGTGTGCGTGTGTAAGTGTATCTGTAAGTGTGTGTGTGTGTGTGTGTGTGTGTGTGTGTGTGTGTGTGTGCTGCACAGAAACCAGATGGCATCATTGTCGTCAGCCCTTTGAAGAGCCAACATGCATTTTAATGAGCAGAAATGTATACACTGAATTAGTTTGTGTGTGTGTGTGTGTGTGTGTGTGTGTGTGTGTGTGTGTGTGTATGTGTGTGTGTCAGAGAGTGTGATTGTTAGTGTACCTGCATGTAACTTGTGACTTGGTGTGATTGTTTCTGACGGCATGCAGAGGCATGTTACGGCAAACACACACACACACACACACACACACACACACGGACACACAGACACAGACACACACACACACACACACACACACACACACACACACACACACACATCCTGTCTTTATTGTCCTCTGATGTGCAAGACACACAACTGAACGCGCACACAGCAAGGTGACGTGTGTTTCACTGCAATACACCACGTCCTCCATCACACACACACACACACACACACACACACACACACACAAGTGCACACAACATAACATTCACACACCATGTACTTACACGTACACACACATATGGAAACACACACATACACACGCACATTCAAATCCATCAGACTGTCCCCTCCTACCTTCTCTCTCTCTCCCTCACACACACAGTCACACACACACACACACACACACACACACAGTTTGTCCTCTCTCTCCTATTGACTGACTCTAATGAATGAATATCCTCCTTTACTACATTTTGTGTGTGTGTGTGTGTGTGTGAGTGTGTGTGTGTGTGTTTGTGCCTGTCTGTACGTGACTTTTCTTTTGTAACTGTGTTTTGTGTGTGTGTGTGTGTGTGTGTGTGCTGCAGTTCATTCTGTACAGCAGAAACGTATTGATTTTGCTCTTTGTGTAGCTGCTCTGCCTCGTTACAGGTAATGAAGATGGCTTTGTGTGTGTGTGTGTGTGTGTGTGTGTGTGGTGTTCTCACAGATGACTGAATTGCCTTTCTGTTTGACTTTTAGCAAATATATTCACTATTTCAGTATTTTCCTCCTCTGTGTATTCATCCTATCTCTCTCTCTCTCCCATATCCTCCCTACCTCTCTCGCCCTCTCTCTCTCTCTCTCTCTCTCTCTTTCTGCCTGGTTCCTGATCTGTTCATCACACATTCACTTTCAGCGGCTGATCAGCTTCATTCAAGGAAATAAAGTCTTGATGTCAATGCCACAAATTAATTGGAAACAAAACAAAAACTGAAAATGTACAAAAAAAAAAAAAAAAAATTTAAAATGTAAAAAATGTAAAACAAACAAACAAACAAAAAAAACATGCAGAAAATGTAAAAAAAAAAAAAAAAGAAAAAAAAGGTTGCAGGATGCCAGCTGACAGCGGCTCAAAGTTCGACACGCTGCTGTCGACGTTGCTCTAAAAAAAAAAAAAAAAAAAAAAAAAAAAAATAGTCACTGACGGGGTAAAAAATGTATTTTAGTTTATGAAGCAGCTGCTGCAGAGAAGCCGTGGTGTATTTATCAGAATCAGCTCCACTTCACCTACTTCCACTTTCACCAAACTGCCGGCTGAATTAAACCAACAGGCTTTTCTCACGTTTGTGTGTTTAAACAGAAGAAATGTGTTGTTGTGTGAGAATCACTGATCTGATGTTTAAATATATCCTATGAATCATTCTAAATATAATTTTTTTGTAGTATTTTTTCATTTTTTAAAAAAATTTTTTCCAAATTTTCTGGTTTGCTTTTCCCACAGCAATTTCACTCGATTCCCTTCAAAAATACGGGGCAATGCTGATGTGTAAATTAGCAAGAAATGACCGGAAAACATTAAAAATGACAATAATACTAATGTTTTAATGATTAAAATGAACTATTTAAAGGCCAGATCAGTGATGCTGGATCAGATTTCTTGTGTATAAATGATTCCGTTTACATGCACACTACACTCCTGATCAAAATTTTAAGACCAGTTGAAAAATTGCAAGAATTTACATTTTGCACCGTTGGATCTTAAGAACGTTCTATGTAGAGCTTCAAAATGCAAAAAGAAGAAATGGGAGTGAGACCAAAAAAAAATTTGAGTAAGCAATTTATTGCAAACAACCATTAAACTGAAATAGGCTGTTCATCAGCTGATCAAAAGTTTAAGACCACAGCCTTTAAAAGCCCAAATCTTCGCAAAAATGTGGATTCAGTGTCATTTTCTGTCAGGTATCCACACTGTCATGACCTCCTGATGGCAAAGGCAAAAAAGCTTTCTGTCTTTGAACACGTTCGGATTGTTGAGCTGCATAAGCAAGGCCCAACAACAAGGCCCTCACAGCGTGCCATTGCTGCTGAGGCTGGACGCAGTAAGACAGTCATTTTTAACTTCCTAAAAGATCCTGAGGGTTATGGAACAAAAAAGTCAAGTGGTAGACCCAAAAAAATTTCACCGGCCCTGAGCCGCAGGATCCATCTGTCAAGACACGGGACGATCCTCGGCCCAAATTAAGCTTGCCACTGGTGCCAACTGCAGTCCCATAACCATCAGATGGCATCTGCGAGAGAAGGGTTTTAAGAACAAAAAACGTCTTCAAAGGCCTCGTCTCCTTCAACGGCACAAAATTGCCCGTTTGGAGTTTGCGCGAGAACACCAAACATGGGACACTGAAAGGTGGAAGAAAGTTTTATTCTCTGATGAGACAAAATGTAACTTTGACGGTCCTGATGGCTTCCAACGTTACTGGCATGACAAGGAGATCCCACCTGAGATGTTTTCTACATGGCACAGTGGAGGGGGTGCCATCATGAGCTGGGGGGCTTTTTCCTTCAATGGAACAATGGAGCTTCAGGTTGTGCAGAGGCGTCAAACGGCAGCTGGCTATGTGGAGATGTTGCAGGGGGCATCCCTCATGACTGAAGGCCATCGTCTGTGTGATGATGACTGGGTTTTTCAACAGGACAACGCTGCAGTTCACAATGCCCGCCTGACAAAGGACTTCTTCCAGAGAAAGAACATCACTCTTGTGAACCATCCTGCGTGTTCCCCTGATCTAAATCCAATTGAGAACATTTGGGGTTGGATGGCAAGGGAAGTTTACAAAAATGGAGACCAGTTCCAGACAGTGGATGCCCTCCGTGAAGCCATCTTCACCACTTGGAGCAACATTCCCACTAGCCTCCTGGAAACACTAGCATCAAGCATGCCGAAACGAATTTTTGGAGGTGATTAACAAGAATGGCGCAGCTACTCATTACTAAGTCCTTTTTTGAACATTTTATTTATATTTTAGGGTTTTTTTTTTTTTTTTGAGATATGGGGCTCTAGTTTCGCAGACCAGGCGAGGCGGGGGCGTAGCGCAGATGCGCTTCGCCAACTGGGTGTGGCCAGGCGGATTTCCCAAGTTTGGCACGCTGTTCTTGGTGGCGCAAGTACTCCGCCGTCCCTCCTACCGGCGCAAGGGAGGAGAGAAGGCGTGGAGTGGATTTGACACAGCCGATTCACTTTAAACCAATCAAATAAGCCCCTGTCCTTGCCTTTAAAATGCGCTGTGTGAAGGCGTAATGAAAGTTTACACAGCTGACAAGGAGGTCTATTGCCGCAGGCGGAGCGGAGCTCAGGAGACAGGCGCGGAGCGGAGACCGGCGAGCAGTGCGGACACGTCACCAAAACCTCACAGGCAGGCTTCCGGAATGTCAGACACATGAACAATGCAATAAATACCGAAAAAAACACTATTCAATGCTACGATCACAATCAGCACATACATATATCTCCATATCAACTGTCCCGTCACAGCTGATGTCAGATCAAAGGAGATTGGCACCGTTTGTGCTGATTGTGAGGTTTTGGTGATGTGCGCCAGGCAGCCAAACTTCCACTGCGCCAGCTCCGCTCCGCCTTGAAAGTAGACGTGGTTTCAGATGGCGAGCTTTTGGCGCACCTCGGTGAAGCCTTTTGGCACGAAACTGTCACTGCGCCAAGCCGAATCTGTCGGCACCCCCCCCCCGCTGCGCCACCACCTCCCATCTCGGCGAACCTCCGCCTGCGAAACTTGGAAACTGTCCGCCTCTGCCGTTTCGCCGGTCAAAACTAGCTCTGCGCGGGATTCGCCTCACTGCGCCACCCCGCGCTGCGCCGGGAAACTAGAGCTCATGGTCTTAAACGTTTGATCAGCTGATGAACAGCCTGCTTACTCAATTTTTTTTTTGTCTCACTCCCATTTCTTCTTTTTGCATTTTGAAGCTCTACTTTGAACCTTCTTAAGATCCAACAGTGCAAAATGTAAATTCTTGCAATTTTTCAACTGGTCTTAAAATTTTGATCAGGAGTATATTCCGATTAGGTTCAATTTTCTGGTTAAGGTAATTTTCTGAATAAGGTTTTTATATGCGCTGCAGCAACTGGAATATTCCGTTTACATATTACTTGGCATGTTCCCATGTTTTGGTATATTCCACGCTCTTATGTAATGCGACACTCAACCTGCGGGGGGTAGCAGTGCGCATATAGGCGTCTGGTCTGCCGGAAATACAGAAGATGAAGATCAATAGATCAATGAAATCGATATCCTGCACGATATTGAAGTCTTTTATCAGCTGAAGGCAGACTGCTTTGATATTTCTATTTGGATTCAAACTCTTCAGAACCAAATCACACACAAGTTCACACGTTCAGAAACAGCAATGTGGAGCGAGGCTTTGCTCTGATCTGTTGCAGTAAACTGCTGACACAAGCTCCGCCCCTCAGCTGACTCACCTGAGACAAACCAGGAAACAGGCTCTCATTCTTCCACTGCTCAGTGACGAGACACACACACACACACACATATACACACGGAGAGACGGATGATAAGATTCACATTTGGACTTAACCCACGACTTCCACTGAGGGAGGAACTACAAGAGAAATACTGGGAATACTGGAACTCCAGCCTGCTGCTGACTCCTCACTGAATCAAAGTTTTAGAAAAGCCACGACTCAAAGAGACTCTACAGTGAAAGTAACTTTCAGGGACTTTCCAGAACAGGGAGTGTTACCACGACCGACTGACTCACTTCCTGTTTGACCGGTCTGCTTGGTGAGTTTTTCTCTTCACTCAGAGACAAAATGGCTTCCAGATCAGAGAAGGATCTCTGCTGTCCTGTCTGCCATGACATCTTTAAAGATCCTGTGGTCCTGTCATGTAGCCACAGCTTCTGTAAAGCCTGTCTGCAGAGCTGGTGGACAGAGAATCCAACAAAAGACTGTCCAGTTTGTCAGAGAAGATCTTCAAAGCATGAACCACCTTGTAACTTGGTGCTGAAGAACCTGTGTGAGGCCTTCTTACTGCAGAGAGATCAGAGAGCTTCAGCAGGGTCAGAGCTCCTCTGCAGTCTGCACTCTGAGAAACTCAGGCTCTTCTGTCTGGACCATCAGCAGCCAGTGTGTGTCGTCTGTCGAGATTCAAAGAAACACACCGACCACAAGTTCAGACCCATCGATGAAGCTGCTCAGGATCACAAGGAAGAACTTCAGAAATCACTGAAGCCCATACAGGAGAAACTGGAGATCTTTAATAAAGTCAAAGGAAACTGTGATCAAACAGCAGAGCACATTAAGGTCCAGGCCCGACGCACAGAGAGGCAGATTAAGGACGAGTTTAAGAAGCTTCATCAGTTTCTCCAAGAGGAAGAGGAGGCCAGGATCGCCGCTCTGAGGGAGGAAGAGGAGCAGAAGAGTCGGACAATGAAGGAGAAGACGGAGGCTCTGAGCAGAGAGATAGCAGCCCTTTCAGACACAATCAGAGCCATAGAGAAGGAGCTGAGAGCTGAAGACATCTCATTCCTGCACAACTACAAGGCTACAGTGGAAAGAGTCCAGCGCCCCCTGCTGGAGGATCCACAGCTGCTCTCAGGAGCTCTGATAGACGAGGCCAAACACCTGGGCAACCTGAGCTTCACTGTCTGGGACAAGATGAAGGAGGTGGTCTCCTACACTCCTGTGGTTCTGGACCCCAACACTGCACATCCAGTCCTCATCCTGTCTGAAGATCTGACCAGTTTGAGACGAGGAGAGAAACAGAAACTTCCTGACAATCCAGAGAGATTTGACTACCACAACACTGTCCTGGGATCTGAGGGCTTCAACTCAGGGACTCACAGCTGGGATGTTGAGGTTGGAGACAGTGCAGTCTGGAGTCTGGGTGTGATAGAAGAGTCTGTCCAGAGGAAGGGAAGCATACAGTCTGGATTATGGAGAATATGGTTCTATGGAGGTAAATACTTAGCACGCTACCCACCAGGTCCAGACACTGATCTCCCAGTTCAGAAGAAACTCCAGAGGATCAGAGTTCTTCTGGACTGGAACAGAGGACAGCTGACATTCTCTGATCCTGATACTAACACACACATACACACCTTCACACACACTTTCACTGACAGGCTGTTTCCATACATTAGCACCATAGAATCACTCCCACTGAAGATTTTATCAGTGAAGGTCTCTGTAACAGTGGAACAGCACCATTAGAAATAAATGACGTCAACAACAACAACAACAGCAACAAAATTATAACATCAAAAAATATAGAAAGAAAGAAAGAAAGAAAGAAAAATAAATCAAAGTCAAAGCAGTAAAAATTAGATTATAGGCAAAAACACATCAGAAAGAAAAAAAATCCATAAACAATACATCACAGCCAAAAGGCGGCGAAATACATCAATAATAATTTATACTAACAACATTCACATGAATAAAATAATTTTGCTTTAGCTCAAAGCTTTTTTTGTACATTTAAAAATTTTAACAGAAAAATATGAGGTTGATTCATCATCACCGATCTGACATTTGAATATATCATTTTAATTATGAGAAATATAGTTTTCTTTTTCTCCCTAATTCTTTACTCAAGTTTAACTTTTGCTATATTTTTCCCAGCAGTATAATTTGATTTTCTTTCTAATCAATGGGGAAAAGGTGATGCGGAAACATGTTTTTTAAAATCACAAGAAAGCTGTATTCATAATGATAGAAGTTTTATATTTAAAAGGTCAGTTCAGTGATGCTGGATCAGATTTCTTGTGTATAAATGCTTTACTGTGACTCCTCATTTTGCTGAGGGCCCCCTGGAAGACCCTGGAGGTCCCCTGGGGGTCCCTGGTCCCCACATTGAAAACCACTGAGTTTGACTCCAGGTAAAAGTGGAGTCTGTCTTCTTTGATGATGTGAAGAGTTGAGTTGATTCTGTTGTTTTTATTCTGGGTTCTTAGGGTGTTTTCACACATACAGTGTTTAGGTCGACCTAACTGTCTAGGCCGACCTAATTGGTGCGGTGCGAGTAGTGTGAACACAACTAGCCGCACCCGAGGTCGACCTAAACAGCCGTACCGAGAGCGACTGGAAGGGGTGGTCTCGGAGCGGCGCACCAAGCCCTTTAGTGCGGTGCGGCGCACCAAACTAGTGGTGTGAACACGCAGCGAACCCGGGTCGGCCCAAGCCTGGTGTACTCCACAAGTTTGGGCTACAAACGCCCATTAAACGCCCACCCGACTAACCGCCAGGGCGATTATTTACATTATGTTGAGGTGAACCCAAAATAAGGCGATTCACCTCATTTTTGCAGAAGTAAACAGTTAGCCACACAATAACTGTGCGGCACCTCCGTTTTCTGTCAAAATAAGAGCTAGCTAACGTTACAAAAAGGGTCTACCGTAATCTTAAATCGACCGATCAACTCTTATTTTGACAGAAAACGGAAGTGTCGGAGGGGACGACTCGCAGCGCTAGCGGTTTGCACTGTTTGTATGTACAGATATGTTTACCTTATGCCTTACAGTACTTTCTGCCTATGTTGCCGCCCTAGGCGAAATTACTGGCTTGCGCCCTTTCATGTTACTTCTTCAACCCCCCCGCCCCCGCGGCACCAGTCGGCCGCGGCACCGGGGCAGCATCAGGCGAGCCGGCCGCTCACCTGTCAGATCCGGCAGACCAGACCGGGTGGGCGCGCCTGATGCCGACTGATGGTGCCCCGGTGCCGCAGCATGTGCGGGTCAATACAGTAGTCTAGAAAACTGGCGATTTTGTTTTTTCTCGTGCGTCCCCAAGTAGATTGCGACCCGGGCGGTTGCCCACACTGCCCATAGCAAAAACCGTCCCTGACGTTAGGCATGTCAGACGGCGTTGTTGTTGAGTCTCCATCGTTCACGTGTGTTTTGTTTACATCTTGAGGCTTCATTTCAACCTTCTTTTCCGGGTGGGATGGTGCTACACATGTCATTTTCGTCTGGTTGCCATGGATACATGACGCTCCATTCTGTAGAGCGGTGGACTTGGTGCGGCGATAAAAAGCATATGTGAAACCGAGCCGCTCCAGTTGAAAATTGATACATTGTATATTGGGTCGACCCAAATATGTGTGAAAACACCCTTAGAGTTTCTCTCCACTGGAACTACTCTTCTGTTTGGAGTTCCATCAGTTGGTTTCAAATTGTGTGTAATGTTGCTGATTTAGGCTTTGAAGCTTTCTTTACTGTTGCTCTCATTGTTATGTGGCTTTGTGAAAGATAATCTGTTCATTCTGAAAATCAAACTGATTCTGTATGTTAGCACTGTCATGTTTGACCTGATTTTTTCTATTTTCAGTCACTTCTTTGGTAACTTTGCATGTAAAATCAATAAAGAATGAAGGTAAGAGGGAAACATGTCTGTATTTCCTGACTGTGATGTCAGCAGTGATGTCATCATCATCGTGTTTTGGGTTTAAGCAATTCTGAGCAACAAGTGGAGAATAGGAAGATGAAAAGAAAGGTGGCATTCTTATGTGCATTTTACATCAGTTGAGGCTTGAACTCACAATTTATGGCATGAAGGACAACGCTCTGTCTCACTGAGCTAATTGGCAAGTGTCACTTCATGTGAGGCTTCACAAACTGACTAAGCCAGTGACATGATAGCAGCCGCCTGTGCATGGAAAGGCAGATTTCAAACCACTGTAAAAAATAAATAAATAAATAAATAAATAAAAAATAAAAAATCAGTCATCAAGACAGAAATCTGAAAATACACATATTGCATGTAGACAGCATGGAAATATTGGTAATTTGTTTTTTAACAATGATTGATTTGCTCCATAAGTGAAAAAGTGATGTTTAAAGTTTTTCTATTATTATTATTATTATTATTATTATTACTGTTATTGTTATTATTATTATTATTATTATTATTATTATTAATAAAGTTTTTATTTGCAAACTGTGGTACATAGCTCATGGTACATTACAGTGGTGGAAAAAAGGTTTCAGACACCCCATGCATCTGTGAAATATTGCATCAAGAATCACTCTTAGGTCTTAAAGTGCAATTTCTTTTAGTACAGTCACAGCCATTAAAAACTTCAAATTGATTGGTTCCATAAAAATACATAAGAAATTTTGACTATTGGGTCATTTTGGTACCAGTGATGACGGTCGTTCTTTTTATTAAAAGACACAATTTTTGTTGCCAAGCTTGGTGTCTATATAAAGCCAGCACATTTGAAAGTTCTTCAGACACAAAAATGGCTAAAACAAGGAACCTAACGCAGGAAACACGCCTGAAGATAAAGATTCTCAGCCAGGAAGGGTACAGCTGCCGCTAGATAGCCAGGAAGTGCAGATGCAGTCCTTCAGCAGTTGGATCCACTCTGCAGAAATACAGACGAACCAACAGCTTGGAAGACAAACCAACATCTGGGCGTCAAGCAAGAAATGACCGCATCCTGATCCGCATGTGCAGACAAAACCGCCCAATGACATCACAGGAGCTTCAGCAGCAGTGGTCAAACCAAACTGGTGTCCAGTGTTCCAGCCGCACTGTACGTGGCCGACTTTAAGATCATGGCATAAGGTCCTACAAGGCTATCAAGAAGCCCCTGATCAATGAGAGACAGAGGCTAGCCCGGCGTCGTCGGGCCCAGGCACACAAGAACTGGACAGCCAGGAACTGGAAGAAGATTCTATGGTTAGAAGAATTTGTCAAGAATTTAGTTTTGTTAGTTTTTCTTGTAAACAATAAACAAAAAAAAATATGATTTGTATTTGTTTGTATCTGTCTAATGCAGCCACACCTTTTGAAACACAAAAAAGATTTTTCCACAAATATTTCATGATAATATTTGAGATTGTGTAAAATTTTAAAGTTCTGAAAACTTTTTTCCACCACTGTATAAAAAAAGGTATAAGTTATGAGGTCAGGCAATAACATAACATGTATGGTCCCTGGTTAGAAGAGAAAAGAGCAGAGAGTACAAAATATAATCTTGACAGGCATACATTACATAAGACATGGCATAGAAACATGGATTTAGACATGTACAGAGATTTGGACTTGGGCCCTAGTTAGATGTCAGATATTCTGTAAAGTAATCCCAACTTCCTAGGACCACAGGCCCTTTACACCGTATTCTGGCCAGCTTAACTTCATATGACACAGTTTCAGTCATCAAAACTTTCCATTGTTGGAATGTTGGCCTGCTGGGCGATTTCCATTGTCTCAATATAATTCTGGCAGCTGAGGCTATGCCCACCATCAGCACTGAGTGTGTATGTTTTGTCAGTTTAGATATTACTGTTCTATCACCTAGAAGACATAGACAAGGGGAGGCTGGCAGACGAATTTTTGCCCATTTCTCTAGGTATGTCAGTATTTTATACCAGAAGGGCCTGACCATAGCACTTTCCCATACAAGGTGCAAAAAGGTGCCTTTTTCCTTTTTACATTTCCAGCACAGGTTACTGTCTATTAGCCCTATCCTAAAAAGCCTACATGGTGTCCGATAAAAGCGATGTAGAATTTTATATTGAATAAATTTGCCTCTAATTTCCTTGATATATGTACCCTTATCAGCCAGGATCTGTTCCCAGGTGTCCTTATCAATTCCGCATTCAAGATCTCTCTGCCAAATTATTCTCAGATTTTCACATGTCAGGTAAATTAAGTTATTGTAGCATGCTGATGCTTTGTGGCTACATATGAGAAAATCAACTACTGGGTTTTCTGCTTTGTCAGGCAGTAATTTTTTTATAATACAGTTTCTGATCTGCAAGTACTTCCAAAAGTCGCCTTTCTCTCGCAGATTATATTCCTGAGCTAACTCAGCAAAGGATTTGAAGATACCATCTTTATAGAGATCACCAATTGTATGAATTCCACTCTCTAACCATCTCCTCCAGAACACTGTTTGTTTTCCTATTTTTATTTCCTGGTTGAGCCATAGTCTTTTGTGAAATTTTGCCCAGACCTCCCTAGACTGTTTAATAATAGGATTTTTCTCCTTCAATTTATCATTAGATTAGAATAATACCTGTAAAGGGTGAAAAGGTGTGGCAAGAGAGTCTTCTATGGTGATCTGTTTTAAACCAGGCACCATTCCGTTCCAATGTTTAGCTATCTTAGCCTTTTCAAAAGACAAACTGTACAATCTGACATCAGGCAGTGCTAGTCCGCCTTTATCCTTGGGTGCATATAGTTTGCTTAGTTTAAACCTGGGCTTTCTCCCTGCCCAAAGACATTCCTTGATGAGATTGTCATACTGTTTAAAGATGAAATCAGGTATACAAAGTGGCAGCAAACTGATGTTTAAGTGTTAAGTGCACAAAGTCATCTTCAGGATTGGGGCTACATTTTGATGAAAGTTGCAAAGATGTAGCACATATGATTGATTTATTATTAATTTTCAGTTTTGAAATTTAGAGGCTTGCTGTAGCGCCACCATCAGGACTATTGGCTTGTGTTTGAATCTGAGGAAATCTGAGAAATTAAAGGATTGAGTGTAATTAAAATGGTGAAATAAGAAACAGGCTTGTGGTGGGCTGATGTGTTTTGTTTTTCCACTGTGCCCTGTCGCTCTGTGGGAAACACTGCAGTTATTGACTCCGTTTACATGCACACCACATTCTGATTCGGGTCAATATTCTGTTTAAGGTGATTTTCTGAATAAGTTGATTATACGCACTGCAGAAACTGGAATATTCCGTTTACATATTACTTGACATATTCCCGTGATTCGGCATATTCCACGCTCTTATGTAATGCAACACTCAGCTGCAACTCTTCAAAACCAAACCACACACAAGTTCACAAGTTCACAAACAGCAATTTGGAACGAGACTTTGCTCTGATCTGTTGCAGTAAACTGCTGACACAAGCTCCGCCCCTCAGCTGACTCACCTGAGACAAACCAGGAAACAGGCTCTCATTCTTCCACTGCTCAGTGATGACACACACACACACTCTCACACACACAGGGAGAGACGGACGATAAGATTCATTTTGGACTTAACCCACGACTTCCACTGAGGGAGGAACTATAGGAGGAATACTGGGAATACTGGAACTCCAACCTGCTGCTGACTCCTCACTGAATGAAAGTTTTAGAAAAGCCATGACTCAAAGAGACTCTAAAGTGAAAGTAACTTTCAGGGACTTTCCAGAACAGGGAGTGTTACCACGACCGACTGACTGACCTTTAGTGTGACCGGTCTGCCTGGTGAGTTTTTCTCTGCACTCAGAGACAAAATGGCTTCCAGATCAGAGGAGGATCTCTGCTGTCCTGTCTGCCATGACATCTTTAAAGATCCTGTGGTCCTGTCATGTAGCCACAGCTTCTGTAAAGCCTGTCTGCAGAGATGGTGGACAGAGAAACCAATAAGAGACTGTCCAGTTTGTAAGAGAAGATCTTCAAAGAGTGATCCACCTCGTAACCTGGCGCTGAAGAACCTGTGTGAGGCCTTCTTACTGCAGAGAGATCAGAGACCTTCAGCAGGGTCGGAGATCCTCTGCAGTCTGCACTCTGAGAAACTCAGGCTCTTCTGTCTGGACCATCAGCAGCCAGTGTGTCTCGTCTGTCGAGATTCAAAGAAACACACTGACCACAAGTTCAGACCCATCGACGAAGCTGCTCAGGATCACAAGGAAGAACTTCAGAAATCACTGAAGCCCATACAGGAGAAACTGAAGGTCTTTAATAAAGTCAAAGGAAACTGTGATCAAACAGCAGAGCACATTAAGGTCCAGGCCCGACGCACAGAGAGGCAGATTAAGGAGGAGTTTAAGAAGCTTCACCAGTTTCTCCAAGAGGAAGAGGAGGCCAGGATCACCGCTCTGAGGGAGGAAGAGGAGCAGAAGAGTCGGACGATGAAGGAGAAGACGGAGGCTCTGAGCAGAGAGATAGCAGCCCTTTCAGACACAATCAGAGCCATAGAGAAGGAGCTGAGAGCTGAAGACGTCTCATTCCTGCACAACTACAAGGCTACAGTGGAGAGAGTCCAGCGCCCCCTGCTGGAGGATCCACAGCTGCTCTCAGGAGCTCTGATAGACGAGGCCAAACACCTGGGCAACCTGAGCTTCACCGTCTGGGACAAGATGAAGGAGGTGGTCTCCTACACTCCTGTGGTTCTGGACCCCAACACTGCCCGTCCAGACTTCTTCCTGCCTGAAGATCTGACCAGTGTGGGACTAGGACAGAGACAGAAACTTCCTGACAATCCAGAGAGATTTGACTACTACCCTGCTGTGCTGGGATCTGAGGGCTTCAACTCAGGGACTCACAGCTGGGATGTTGAGGTTGGAGACAGTGCAGCCTGGTTCCTGGGTGTGATAGAAGAGTCTGTCCAGAGGAAGGGAAGCATACAGTCTGGATTTGGGGGAATATGGTTCTCTAAAGGTAAATACTCAGCAGGCTCCTCATCAGATCCAGTCACTGTTCTCCCAGTTCAGAAGAAACTCCAGAGGATCAGAGTTCATCTGGACTGGAACAGAGGACAGCTGACATTCTCTGATCCTGATACTAACACACACATACACACCTTCACACACACTTTCACTGACAGGCTTTTTCCATACATGGCCACTGGGAAAACACTGAAGATTTTACCAGTGAAGGTCTCTGTAACAGTGGAACAGCACCATTAGAAATAGATGACGTCAACAACAACAACAAAATTATAACACCAAAAAATGTAGAAAGAAAGAAAGACAGAAAGAAAGAAAGAAAGACAGAAAGAAAGAAAGAAAGAAAGAAAGAAAGAAAGAAAAATAAATGTCAAAGCATTAAAAATATATTATCGGCAAAAACACATCAGAAAGAAAAAAAAATCCATAAACAATGAATCACAGCCAAAAGCGGCTAAATGCATCAATATTAATTCATACTAACAACATTCAAATTAATAAAATTAATAAAATTAATAAACAGAAAAATATGAGGTAGATTCATTGTCACCAATCTGACGTTTGAATATATCATTTTAATTATGAGAAATATAGTTTTCTTTTCCCCCTAATTCTTTACTCAAGTTTAACTTTTGCTATATTTTTCCCAGCAGTATAATTTGATTTTCTTTCTAATGAATGGGGAAAAGGTGATGTGGAAACATATTTTTTAAAATTACAATAAAACTCTCTTTATAATGATAGAAGTTATGTATTTAAAAGGTCAGATCAGTGATGCTGGATCAGATTTCTTGTGTGTAAATGCTTTGCTGTGACTCCTCATTTTGCTGAGGGCCCCCTGGAAGACCCTGGAGGACCCCTGGGGGCCCCCGATCCCCACAGTGAAAACCACTGAGTTGGACTCCGGGTAAAAGTGGAGCCTGTCTTCTTTGATGATGTGAAGAGTTGAGTTGATTCTGTCGTTTTTATTCTGGGTTCTTGGAGTTTCTCTCCACTGGAACTGCTCTTCTGTTTGGAGTTCCATCAGCTGGTTTCAAATTGTGTGTAATGTTGCTGATTTAGGCTTTGAAGCTTTCTTTACTGTTGCTGTCATTGTTATGTGGCTTTGTGGAAGATCATCTGTTCAATTCTGAAAATCAAACTGATTCTGTATGTTAGCACTGTCATGTTTGAGCTGATTTTGTCTATTTTCAGTCACTTTTTTATTAACTTTGCATGTAAAATCTATAAAGAATGAAGGTCAGAGGGAAACATGTTTGTATTTCCTGACTGTGATGTCTATGCATGGTAAGGCAGATTTCAAACCATTTAAAAAAAAAAAAAAAAAAAGAAATCAGTCATCAAGACAAAAATCTGAAAATACACATATTGCATCTAGACAGCATGGAGATGTTGACCATTTGTTTTTAACAATGATTGATTTGCTCCATAAGTGAAAAACAGATGTTTAAAAATGCCGTTCTTGCATTGACTCCAATTGTTCACATGAGAGCAAAATTCAAAATGCTGTCAAAAATTGAGTTTTTGAGATATAATTCTGAAATTTACCACACATCATCTACGATGACTCCAAAACTTTGTCCATTTTTTCATGAACATTGAAGATTGATTCACAAAGAATTTGCAGGTATATGTTTACAGTACCGTTTACAGTCAAAGATTTTGATGCACTGTAGGCTCAATTTTTGATAAATCAAAAATCTTAGAAAAAACGTTTGTGTAGGATAGTCGGAAGACGCTCTATATCAAGTTTGGTGTCAGTTGAGCAAAAATTGTGGGAGGAGATAGTTTTAAGAAGTTTTACAGTTTTTGAAAAAAAAAACAGAGTGATGGACTTCATAATTTGCAATAGGTTTGAGAGCACAAACGTTTCTTCAGTATTGGGGCTACATTTTGATGAAAATTGCAAAGCTGTAGCACAAATGGTTGATTTGTTATGAATTCTCAAAGTTTTGAACTTTAGAGGCTTGCTATAGCGCCACCATCAGAACTATTGGCTTGTGTTTGCATCTGACGTAATCTGGCATGGGACTGGACCTTTGTGCAAAGTTTGTTGAGTTTTCATGCATGGGAAGTATGATTTCTTCGGAAGAAGAAAGAAGAAAGAAAGAAATAAGACCTGGAAAAAAGGTCGCAGGATGTCAGCTAACAGCGGCTCAAAGTTTGAGACGCTGCTGTCAACGTTGCTCTAAAGATTTTTTAAAAAATAGTCACTGACAGGGTGAAAAATGTATTTTAGTTTATGAAGCAGCTGCTGCAGAGAAGCCGCGGTGTGTTTGTCAGAATCAGCTCCACTTCACTGAGTCACTGGTTTGATTTTTGGCAACTCAGAGCCTTTTCACCAAACTGCCGACTGAATTAAACCAACAGGCTTTTCTCACGTTTGAGTGTTTAAACAGAAGAAATGTGTTGTTGTGTGAGAATCACTGATCTGATGTTTAAATATATCCTATGAATCATTCTAAATATAATTTTTTTGTAGTATATTTTCATTTTTTTAATTTTTCCAAATTTTCTGGTTTGCTTTTCCCACAGCAATTTCACTGGATTTCCTTCAAAAATACGGGGCAATGGTCATTTGTAAATTAGCACGAAATGACCGGAAAACAATAAAAATGACAATGATACTAATGTTTTAATGATTAAAATGAACTATTTAAAGGCCAGATCAGTGATGCTGGATCAATCAATAGATCATCAATAGATCAATAAGATCAATATCCTGCATGATATTGAAGTCTTTGATCAGCTGAAGGCAGACTGCTTTGATATTTCTATTTGGATTCAAACTCTTCAGAACCAAATCACACACAAGTTCACAAGTTCAGAAACAGCAATGTGGAACGAGACTTTGCTCTGATCTGTTGCGGTAAACTGCTGACACAAGCTCCGCCCCTCAGATTACTCACCTGAGACAAACCAGGAAACAGGCTGTCATTCTTACACACACACACACACACACACAGAGAGAGAGAGAGAGACGGACGATAAGATTAATTTTGGACATAACCCACGACTTCCACTGAGGGGGGAACTACAGGAGGAACACTGGGAATACTGGAACTCCAACCTGCTGCTGACTCCTCACTGAATCAAAGTTTTAGAAAAGCCACGACTCAAAGTGACTCTAAAGTGAAAGTAACTTACAGGAACTTTCAAGAGCAGGGAGTGTTACCACGACTGACTGACTGACTTCCTGTTTGAACCGTCTGCCTGGTGAGTTTTTCTCTGCACTCAGAGACAAAATGGCTTCCAGATCAGAGGAGGATCTCTGCTGTCCTGTCTGCCATGACATCTTTAAGGATCCAGTGGTCCTGTCATGTAGCCACAGCTTCTGTAAAGCCTGTCTGCAGAGCTGGTGGACAGAGAATCCAACAAAAGACTGTCCAGTTTGTCAGAGCAGATCTTCAAAGAGTCATCCACCTCGGAACTTGGCGTTGAAGAACCTGTGTGAGGCCTTCTTACTGCAGCGAGAGCTTCAGCAGGGTCGGAGCTCCTCTGCAGTCTGCACTCTGAGAAACTCAGGCTCTTCTGTCTGGACCATCAGCAGCCAGTGTGTCTCGTCTGTCGAGATTCAAAGAAACACACCGACCACAAGTTCAGACCCATCGACGAAGCTGCTCAGGATCACAGAGAAGAACTTCAGGAATCACTGAAGTCCTTACAGGAGAAACTGAAGGTCTTTAATAAAGTCAAAGGAAACTGTGATCAAACAGCAGAGCACATTAAGGTCCAGGCCCGACGCACAGAGAGGCAGATTAAGGAGGAGTTTAAGAAGCTTCTCCAAGTTTCTCACCAGTTTCTCCAAGAGGAAGAGGAGGCCAGGATCGCTGCTCTGAGGGAGGAAGAGGAGCAGAAGAGTCTGACGATGAAGGAGAAGACGGAGGCTCTGAGCAGAGAGATAGCAGCCCTTTCAGACACAATCAGAGCCACAGAGAAGGAGCTGAGAGCTGAAGACGTCTCATTCCTGCACAACTACAAGGCTACAGTGGAGAGAGTCCAGCGCCCCCTGCTGGAGGATCCACAGCTGCTCTCAGGAGCTCTGATAGACGAGGCCAAACACCTGGGCAACCTGAGCTTCACCGTCTGGAACAAGATGAAGGAGGTGGTCTCCTACACTCCTGTGGTTCTGGACCCCAACACTGCACATCCAAAACTCTTCTTGGACTCACAGCTGGGATGTTGAGGTTGGAGACAGTAAACACTGGAGTCTGGGTGTGATAGAAGAGTTTGTCCAGAGGAAGGGAAGCATTCAGTCTGGATTATGGAGAATAGGGCTCTGTAAAGGTGAATACTCAGCACGCTACCCATCAGGTCCAGTAACTGATCTCCCAGTTCAGAAGAAACTTCAGAGGATCAGAGTTCATCTGGACCTTAATAACAACAAAATGATAACTTCAAAAAATTTAGAAAGAAAAACAGAAAGAAAGAAAAATAAATGTCAAACAGTAAAAATTAGATTAAAGGCAAAAACACATCAGAAAGAAAAAAAAAATCTATAAACATTGAATCACAGCCAAAAGCGGCAAAATGCATCAATATTAATTCATACTAACAACATTCAAATGAAAAAATTATCTTGCTTCAGCTCAAACCTTTTTTTGTACATTTCAAAATTTTATCAGAAAAATTTGAGTTTGATTCATCATCACCGATCTGACATTTGAATATATCATTTTAATTATTAGAAATATAGTTTTCTTTCCCCCCCCAATTCTTTACTCAAGTTTAACTTTTGCTATATTTTTCCCAGCAGTATAATTAGATTTTCTTTCTAATAAATGGGGAAGAGGTGATGCGGAAACATGTTTTTTAAAATCACAATAAAGCTGTCTTTATAATGATAGAAGTTTTATATTTAAAAGGTCAGATCAGTAATGCTGGATCAGATTTCTTGTGTAGAAATGCTTTACTTTGACTCCTCATTTTGCTGAGGCCCCCCTGGAAGACCCTGGAGGACCCCTGGGGGTCCCCGGTCCCCACGTTGAAAACCACTGAGTTGGACTCCAGGTAAAAGTGGAGTCTGTCTTCTTTGATGATGTGAAGAGTTGAGTTGATTCTGTTGTTTTGATTCTGGGTTCTTGGAGTTTCTCTCCACTGGAACTGCTCTTCTGTTTGCAGTTCCATCATTTCAGCTCCAGCAGATCTTAACTGACTCTCATATTTACAGCAGCATCAGCAGACTCAGCTGAACTCCTCATGTCCAAAACACTACATATCCATCTGAGAGGAGAAACCACAACCTCACAGTTTGTCCTTCAACATCTTTTTTGATTTTTTTTTTTTTTTTTTTTTTTTTTTTTTTTGGATTGAATTGTTTTATTTGGTGCTTTGAGGAAGTACATAGTATCATGTCACATCACTGCACAGGAGTTTGTGGCACCAAAAGGGTTGGGCTGGAAGCCAAGGCTTATGTGGGCCCACCCTGTTTAAATCATAGCAAGTCAAAGTCAATATTTAAAGGTATGTTGATGTATCTGAAAGAAATCTGAAAGAAAACTTTTCTTGTTTCTATACAGACAATTTGAGCAACATTAAAGACAATATATTATTAGACAAAGGCTTCTACATTACTCATAAGAAAAGAACAAAAACTAAAGCAAGACATTTTAATCGCTTGCTGTAACATCGGACCGAAGACTTGTTCTGAATTTATGCATAGATACATAGATACATACGTACTTACATACATACAGCCATTCGTACATTCATACTTACATACATACATACATACTGTACATGCATACATACAAACATGCATGCATACACACACATACATTCATACATACAGACATACATACAGTACATAAACTACGTACACACCATACATACATACTTGCATACATAAATACATATATACATACATACATACACGACTATTTTGTTTTCTTACAGAGTCCATTTTGCATCCATGTTAAGTGATCTATTGGAAGTTGGTTTTATATTTATTGGCTATTTTATACTTACACATCTTTTTGAAGTTATTGACAGAAGTGCATGATTTTAGCTCATTTCTTAGATTATTCCATAAGTTCACCCCTTTGACTGATATACACCTTCCTTTAGTATTGGTCCTGGCAAAAGTTTTTTTTGTACATATGGGTTCCTCGAAGTTGGTATTGTGATTCTCTGCTTTCAAATAATCCCTGAATACAGGATGGAAGTAAGTTTTTATGTGCCTTGTACATAAATATTAATGTGTTGAGATCTGCTAGATCCTCTAGCTTGACAATATTATTTCTAAGAAAAAGTGGATTTGTGGGGGCAAGATAGTGAGTATGGTTTATAATTCTAATGGCCGTTTTTTGTAGGATGAAAAGTGGATTAACTCTATGCAATAGGTGAGATAGGGGAATATAAGTGAGTAGTATAGAGTGCGTAGAGAATTTGCATTGACAAAATCTTTAACTTTATATAATATTGCTATTGTTTTGGAAATTTTAGTTTTTGTATTTTTGACGTGTTCTTTCCAACTGAGAGAACTGTCTATGGTTATTCCTAAAAAATTTATATGATAGACTGTTTCAATTTCCACACTGTCTATTGTAAGTTTAGGGGGTCTGTGTATTTTCTTTTTTCCAAATATAATATATTTAGTTTTACTCAGATTAAGTGACAACTTGTTTGCATCAAACCATTGTTTGAGAGTTTCTAGCTCTTTTTCAGTTTTAAGCATGACTTGTTCAAGATTTTTCCCAGAGCTGCGTAGACTAGTATCATCTGCAAATAAAATGCATCTCAATGTTGGCAGTGACTCACAGATATCGTTGATATATAAAATAAAAAGTTTGGGGCCCAACACAGATCCTTGTGGGACCCCATGTGTGCTTATTTGAGATTCTGAATCAGTATAATTTATACGGACATACTGTTGTCTTTCATGAAGGTAGCTTTCAAGCCATGAGTGGGCAACTCCTCTAATTCTGTATCAATCTAATTTTTTTAAAAAGTATTTTATGATCAATAGTGTCAAAGGCTTTTTTCAGGTCTATAAAAACACCCACTGTATACTCCCCGTTGTCAACACCTGTTGATACTGCTTCAACTAGTTCTGTTGCTGCCGTTAGAGTAGATCTGTTTGATCTAAAGCCATATTGATGTTTGGTTAGTAACTGATTTTTATCTACAAAGCTGTCAAGCCTTGCAACAAATAATTTTTCTAGAATCTTCGAGAATTGGGAAAGCAAGGATATGGGTCTATAATTGTTAAACTGATGCTTATCGCCACGTTTGTGAATGGGTATTATTTTTGCGATCTTCATGTTTGTGGGAAAAATGCCAGTTCTAAAAGAAATGTTGCAGATGGGGGCAAGTGGTATGATAATCACTTCCATTACGGTCTTTATTAGGGTCATAGCTAACTGCCGGCTGAATTAAACCAACAGGCTTTTCTCACGTTTGAGTGTTTAAACAGAGGAAATGTGTTGTTGTGTGAGAATCACTGATCTGATGTTTAAATATATCCTATGAATCATTCTAAATATAATTTTGTTTTGTAGCATATTTTAATTTTTAAATTTTTTCCAAATTTTCTGGTTTGCTTTTCCCACAGCAGTTTCACTGGATTTCCTTCAAAAATACGGGGCAATGGTGATGTGTAAATTAGCAAGAAATGACCATTAAAACATTAAAAATGACAATAATACTAATGTTTTAATGATTAAAATGACCTAATTAAAGGCCAGATCAGTGATACTGGATCAATCAATAGATCATCAATAGATCAATAAGATAGATATCCTGCATGATATTGAAGTCTTTGATCAGCTGAAGGCAAACTGCTTTGATATTTCTATTTGGATTCAAACTCTTCAGAACCAAATCACACACAAGTTCACACGTTCAGAAACAGCAATGTGGAACGAGGCTTTGCTCTGATCTGTTGAGGTAAACTGCTGATACAAGCTCCGCCCCTCAGCTGACTCACCTGAAACAAGCCAGGAAACAGGCTGTCATTCTTCCACACACACACACACACACAGAGAGAGAGAGAGAGAGAGAGAGAGAGACGGACGATAAGATTCATTTTGGACATAACCCACAACTTCCACTGAGGGAGGAACTACAGGAGGAATACTGGGAATACTGGGAATACTGGAACTCCAACCTGCTGCTGACTCCTCACTGAATCAAAGTTTGAGAAAAGCCACAACTCAAAGTGACTCTAAAGTGAAAGTAACTTTCATAAGGCATGTACAATATTTTATTACCTTTTCATTTTGTTGAATGTAATTTATTAGTGTGTCTTGTGTTTACTGCTGTTCTGTGTTGTTGGCTACATTTTCTATTTAAGTTGATTACAACAGTGTGAGGCACAAATGCTCAGGTCAAATTTCCCCTCAGGGATAATAAAGTATGTCTTTGATTTTGTCTCTCAAGGAACTTTCCAGAACAGGGAGTGTTACCACGACTGACTGACTGGCATCCAGTGTGACCGGTCTGCCTGGTGAGATTTTCTCTTCACTCAGAGACAAAATGGCTTCCAGATCAGAGGAGGATCACTGCTGTCCTGTCTGCCATGACATCTTTAAAGATCCTGTGGTCCTGTCATGTAGCCACAGCTTCTGTAAAGCCTGTCTGCAGAGATGGTGGACAGAGAAACCAACAAGAGACTGTCCAGTTTGTAAGAGAAGATCTTCTAGGAGAGATCCACCTCGTAACTTGGTGTTGAAGAACCTGTGTGAGGCCTTCTTACTGCAGAGAGACCAGAGAGCTTCAGCAGGGTCAGAGCTCCTCTGCAGTCTGCACTCTGAGAAACTCAGGCTCTTCTGTCTGGACCATCAGCAGCCAGTGTGCCTCGTCTGTCGAGATTCAAAGAAACACACCGACCACAAGTTCAGACCCATCGACGAAGCTGCTCAGGATCACAGAGAAGAACTTCAGAAATCACTGAAGCCCATACAGGAGAAACTGGAGCTCTTTAATAAAGTCAAAGGAAACTTTGATCAAACAGCAGAGCACATTAAGGTCCAGGCCCGACGCACAGAGAGGCAGATTAAGGAGAAGTTTAAGAAGCTTCACCAGTTTCTCCAAGAGGAAGAGGAGGCCAGGATCGCCGCTCTGAGGGAGGAAGAGGAGCAGAAGAGTCAGACGATGAAGGAGAAGACAGAGGCTCTGAGCAGAGAGATAGCAGCCCTTTCAGACACAATCAGAGCCATAGAGAAGGAGCTGAGAGCTGAAGACGTCTCATTCTTGCAAAACTACAAGGCTACAGTGGAGAGAGTCCAGCGCCCCCTGCTGGAGGATCCACAGCTGCTCTCAGGAGCTCTGATAGACGAGGCCAAACACCTGGGCAACCTGAGCTTCACTGTCTGGGCAACGATGAAGGAGGTGGTCTCCTACACTCCTGTGGTTCTGGACCCCAACACTGCACATCCAGTCCTCTTCCTGTCTGAAGATCTGACCAGTGTGAGAGGAGGACAGAGACAGAAACTACCTGACAATCCAGAGAGATTTGCATACTACTGCTCTGTCCTGGGATCTGAGGGCTTCAACTCAGGGACTCACAGCTGGGATGTTGAGGTTGGAGACAGTGCAGGCTGGAGTCTGGGTGTGATAGAAGAGTCTGCCCAGAGGAATGGAAGCCTACAATCTGGATTCTGGGAAATATGGTTCGATGAAGGTAAATACAAAACATGCTCCCCACCAGATCCAGTCACTGTTCTCCCAGTTCAGAAGAAGCTCCAGAGGATCAGAGTTCATCTGGACTGGAACAGAGGACAGCTGACATTCTCTGATCCTGATACTAACACACACATACACACCTTCACACACACTTTCACTGACAGGCTGTTTCCACACATTAGCACCACAGACACACTCCCACTGAAGGTTTTACCAGTGAAGGTCTCTGTAACAGTGGAACAGCACCGTTAGAAATAGATGACATCAATAACAACAACAACAACAAAATTATAACATCAAAACAGAAAGAAAGACTGAAAGAAAGAAAAATAAATGTCAAAATTAGATTATAGGCAAAAACACATCTGAAAAAAAAAAAAAAAAAAAAATGTTAACAATAAATCATAGCCAAAAGCGGCGAAATGGATCAATATTAATTCATACTAACAACATTCAAATGAATAAAATAATTTTGCTTCATCTCAAAGCGTTTTTTGTACATTTAAAATTTTTAACAGAAAAATATGAGGT
>NC_044001.1:2612976-2622976 GCF_902150065.1 Myripristis murdjan | reverse complement strand
CCAGTGTGTCAGCAGCCATTTCTCTTTTTTTTTTTTTTTTTTTAATCTGTATGAGAATTAATATGGAGCTCCAACGCCACTCTGTCAGTCTGTTCACTAAACTGCCACAAAGGCCGCTGGAAGTTATTTATATATATCACTATTATTGTCAAGTTATTATTTTTATTTATTTAATTTTTTACACTAATATTTATTTTTTATTTTTATTTTTGATACATTTTGTTTTTTAATTTGTTTAATTTTATTTACTTTTTTTTTTTTAATTTTTAGTTTTTAATTTTAAATTTTATTTACATTTTTTGGACATTCCTGTTTGATAGTGTGAGGGACCAAGGAACCACAGCTTTTAGTTAGAAAAATGCTGAATTTATTTATATATATTTTTTAAAATCAACATTTTTTTTAAAAAAATCTCACGTACCCCCTGCAGTACTCCAGCTTACCTCCAGGGGGTACGCAGACAACGTGTGATGAGCAGATTAGCAAAAAATTACCAAAATATTAGTAAAAAAAAAAAGCTCAAACAAAGCTCAAAAAAATCTTTTTTTGTACAAATAGCAAAATAAAACTATGTTTATAACTATTAAAATTATATTTCTTAGATCAGTCATGCTAATCAAAAAAAAAAAAAAAAAAAAAAGCCCACACAGAAATTCAAATTCAAATTGTATTTTCACTCGCACATTAAAGGACCAGAAAATTACTGGAATTATCAGAAAATTTTAAAAATAAGAAAGAAAAACAAATAATTAACAGGAAAAAAATGCACCAATAAATAAATAAATGAATAAAATTAAACTTTTTTTTTTTTTTTACAAATATAAAAAGAAAACTTCACTTTCGGTTATTAAAGTGATTTATTTAAAGGTCAGATCAGTGATGCTTGATCGACGTCACATTTCTTGTGTTTAAATTTAAAAAGTGGGAAGGCTAAGCGATCATTTCCAAAACTAAACGTTATCAGACAGACAGAGCCTCCGACTCACTCGTCTCACGCTGATTTCCGACCGTAAGAACGTAGCCGGGCATTTTGTTAAGAACAATATAAAATAATAAATATCAAAATATCAGCCAAGTAGCAGAGCCTCCTCTCCAGTTGGACGTTTTATTCTTTATCAACGTCGGCAGATTATCCTCTTCAGCTTTTCCCTCCTCAGAAACCCGACACGCAGTGAGCGGCCGCCGCTGCTGCTGCTGCTGCTGCTGCTGCTGCGAATGATGATAATAAAGTTGTCACGCGGTGCGTTTGATGTCACTCAGTAAAAAGCGCGGCGGCGTGGCCCTCGGCCCCGCCCGCCCGGCCCGGCCCCGCCGTGGAAAAGCAGCTAAACAGCTCGCCGTGCCGCCCGTGCTTAATAAACACAGAATAATTTGGCCAGCTGCGAGTGCGAGATGTTTCGATTCCCCCCAGTCGCAGTGTAAAAGAAAAATTGAATGACAGAGGGAGAGGGAAACAGCAGTAATTATAAAACTAATTACCAAATGCTGATGATGCCCACAGGCTTTGCATAACTAAATTTAGACGAGGAAATTGCTTTCGGCTGCCGACGCGCCTGCCGGGCGTTGCACTCATCTCATTTTTTTTTTTTTTTTTCCATTCTTCCTGCATGCCGTCGCACACTCACAACACCAAAGAGGAAAAAATAATCGCCATGGAAACAATTACTCGAACACCTCTTTTTTTTTTTTTTTTTTTTTTTTTTTTTTTTTTTTGGCACGCGAAACAGCTCCGGGAAGTGGTGTTGTCCAACAATGTGTTGTAATGACAGAAAATATTGTCGCTTGGCTCTGTTTACCCCTGAAAGACAGTACAATTAACTGGAACACGGGGACGCTCACAGGGAAGAGTCATTCACTTATTGAATAAGACTGTGTGTCTCTCTGCGGGTTTGCATATGAAACGACATGTTTTTGTCTGGCTGAGTGTCTGTGTGGATTTGTACACAGCCGAGATCTGACGCCTGCTTTTTTTTTGTTGTTGTTTTTTTTCCCCTCTCTCTCTCTTTCTCTCTCTGTCTCTCTGTGATGATTGCAGTGAAGCAGTCAGCTGTCGGCACGCGGCGGCCTCTTTTACCGAGCCCAATTGAATGCCTCTTGTTTTGTTCTGCGCCGCTGAAGGCTCGCCACCGCACGCCGCAAAAGAAATCCGTCTTAACAAGTCATTTAGTTTCATATTCACTGTTACAATCTTGTTTTTCTTCAAACGAGGTAAAGAAAGAAAAGAAGAGAAACAAAACAAAAAAAACAAAACCCTGACAGTAGGATGACATAATCCCACTTGTTCCCAGCGCAGATTCCCTCACGAGGCCAGTGAAGGCA
This sequence comes from Myripristis murdjan, assembly GCF_902150065.1. Lineage (NCBI taxonomy): Eukaryota > Metazoa > Chordata > Actinopteri > Holocentriformes > Holocentridae > Myripristis > Myripristis murdjan. Next base: position 2,620,657 of record NC_044001.1, on the reverse strand, counting down.
GATCAGCCCAGTAAGATCAGGAAAATGAAATCAAAATCTCATCCCACTGGTAGATTTTTTTTTTTTTTTTTTTACCGTGTTAGAAGAAAGACAACATTTGAACTTCAGCTGCTTGATTCGTTTGTCGCTTTGTCTCGTTTTGTTGTTATCTTCCAAAACGTGCAGATTAATCAAACGTTAACGTCAGAAATAATCTCAGGAAGGGGCCACCTGCCACTAAATCAGGGCGTTTCAAGAAGTAAAAAATCATTTTTAATGACTGACAAATCTGAACTGAAGGGTGATGTCGCTTCCAGACCACAAGCATCATGTCGGTGTTCCCAAGGCAACGGTCGGGACGTCCCGCCGGCTTGTCACCAGCATTTCAAAACATAAACTGAGCTGCGATGGAGCGTCCGGTCTTCCTGTGCCATGTTGAGTTCTCACAGTCTGTCCAAACCCGCCAAATCCACCGGCCATATGACTGCAGCGAACCGCACCGTGACTGTTCTAGTCTGTTCTAGTTCTGCGCTGAGGACCTGGCCGCTCTCTGTGATCGGATCAGCAGCCAGAATGAACGATCTGATGTTCAAGTGCATATTCGTATTCCCGAAGGTTGGGAACTCCTGCTTACGGCTTGACCGGTGTTCAAGCGCTTTGGTTGCAAATACCGGGTAACCACGGCAACCTGAAAAAAAAAAAAAACAGAAGCTGCCACAAACCTTATCAAACCACAGCTCATAAAGTCGGGCAGTGTTGATGTTTCCCGGATCCGGGTGGTGTTCATGTGCTCGTAAACACGTAAATACAGTAAATATGATGTTTCCGTTTCCAATGAGCACTTGAAGGCACCGTAGGCGTGTCTGGCTTCCTGCTCTGTGATTTGCTCAGCCAGTGCTTCTGGATGTAATGTAATAGGAAGAAAAACAAAAACAAACAAAAAATATATATATACCCCAGAAAACAGAGCAATTCTGTCGTGCAGTTCATTTCTAGAGATTTATTCAGGTGACTTACAAACATGAAACTATATCAGAGGTTTATATCCCAGCAGCTGTGACATCATGTGTTATTTTTAACTGTTTCACATCTCTCCTCCGTCTTCGAGTCAGAATAAACGTGGAAATGTCGGCCTGGTCTTTTCAGTTCCAGGAGCGCCGTGTGTTGTTAGATTTCATCTCGCTGGTTAGTCGTCGTTTTTTTTTGTTTTTTGTTTTTTTTTTAATCCTCGTCTGAAGCGGCACGGAGAATCCCAGCAGAGCCGCTCAGGTGACGGTAACTCGCCTCACTTTCATGCCGGCAATTATTTTGTTCCAGCGCCGGAGATCGAACCCCTTCATCTGCTTTCAGCGTGCGACATGCAAAACGTCCAAACTGCAGCGGCGCCCACTGTAATCTGTCATTTCCAGTGTTGGGACCAATTACTCACAAAACTAATAAGTTACAATTACTAATTACTTCTGTAAAAAAGTAATTTTGATTACTACTCAATTACTGCTGCAGAAGAGTAATTCAATTACTGGGGAAAGTAATTTTTATGATTACTTTTTTCTTTTCTTAAATCCTCTTATTAATGCACATATTTTTGCGTTGCTGTTGCAGTGTGGACATTGCTGTCAAATTTCATCTATCATTGTCAGTGTTGGGCACGTTACTTTGAAAAAGTAATTCAATACAGTTTAAAGTAGTGATGCCAGCTTGTCCAGGTGGGGAATTGAACCCTCAGTGTTCTGTATGGCAGGCAGAGACACTATCTGCTCTGCCGTTGGGGAACACATGTGCTTCTTGTAATTTGTGCTCATTCTTCATGCATATTGATAAGTTACGAAAAACTGCAAAGTCCGACCGGTTTGAAAATTGTCACACCGCTTTTTCTCCTCAAGACACACATTTTTTTGAATAGGATAATAAAATAATAATCATTAGTAGTAGTAAGTAACGGCTAGTAACGGCTCATTTTATTGTCAGTAACAGTAACGGCGTTGTAACAGGGGAAACAGTAATTTCTTTGATTACTCGTTACTGATAAAAGTAACGGCGTTTCTTTGTAACGCCATTACTCCCATCACTGCTCATTTCTGAAATTTGCAGCGTCCCCCTGCGAGGCGACAGCTTTCACTCTCACAGTTTGTGATGCAGCGGCGAGAGTCGGCAAATAAATCGGGCTTGTTTAGTTGAGCTGTGTGTGTTTTCACGAGCAGCCTCCTGTTCCTGGAAGTCCCACGGCGGCGGGGGCCCGGCTTCACTTTGTATTTGTCATCATGGCCGGGCTCTTGTGAAGGACGTTCACCCATTCCAGCTGATGTCCTTACTAACCCAGTTATCCATCTAATGTCCTCCTGTAATCTGGTTAGTCCACTTTGCCTCTGTACCAGACAAATGGGGCATTATTGGCTTACGCGCGGCGCACTGTACAGCCCTCAGCAGTCAATCATCCGCTCTGTAATATTCAGAAAGGCAGGCTTTGACACTGAATTAAAACCGACATGAAAAGAGCGTGTTGAACAAAGTAAAGTATTTCCAATCAAGTGTAATTGGCTTGTCGGAGCCAGCGGTGATATATGTCGGTAATTAGTTAAGCGGCCTGACTTTGTCTCAAAGGATATTTATTTTTTATTTATTTTTTTATCCCCCCCCCTCCTCCTCCTCACAGCTGAGCCTGAATCAAAATGTCAGCATAAACTGGGGAATATGGAGCTTTTTTTTTTTTTTTTCCGGCTCCGGTTGCCAATACCCAGATCTGACAGGGCTGGAGCCGAGGGAGCAGGCGAGGGAGGCGGGCTGCTCCCTCGTCCAATGGCGCGGGGCGGTTAGACCTCGCCCGCCTGTCGACGCCGTTACCATGGAAACAGCTGTGTACGATGCACATTTAAGACAACACATGTACAGACACAACACAGTGTTTTGTAATTCTTAATGAGCGTCGTGTGTGTTCAGTCAGGAAAAAAAAAAACATTTTTCATGTTTTCTGTGTGAAGCTGAACGTCCTGCTTTTCAAAGTGGATCAACTGTAAAAAATAAAAGCCTCAAATCAGCTGAAAAGACGTTCTTCTGGAGTTTTTGGGCGGATTTTGACGATTTTTTGCACATACTGGAGATGCCAGGTTTTTATATTTCAGCAGTGTAAGGCAAACATGGCCTAAATGTTGAGTGAACAAATCAAACTTCAAATTGTGTTTTTGTGTTTTCATCTTCAACTGAATGATCACACGTTCCTCTGAAGGCTGTGTGAAGCTGAACCTCCTGCTTTTCAGACCAAAGTGGATAAACTGTAAAAATAAAAGCCTCAAAATGGCTAAAAACACATTTTTTCTGAAGTGTTTGGGAGAATTAGATTTTTTTTTTTTTTTTTTTCACATATTTTGGAGCAACAAGATTTTCAGCCCAACAACTGAAACTGCTTGCTCTAATTCAGCAGTATAAGCCAAACATATAGCCTAATTACTCTGAAAAATAAATAAATAAATAAATAAAAATCCAGTTTTCATTTTCAATTGTATGATCACGTCTTCCTCTCGAATTTCCCCAAGAAATTTCCCCCAGGGGACAATAAAGTACATCTTATCTTATCTCTAAAGGCTGTGTGAAGCTGAACCTCCTGCTTTAGAGACTAGATTGGATAAACTGTAAAAAAATAAAAGCCTGAAAACATGTTTTTCTGATGTTTTTGGTTGAATTTTGACAATTTTTTTGCACATATTTTGGAGGCAAACAGATTTTCAACCAAACCGCTGAAACTGCTTGCTATAATCCAGCAGTATAAGGCAAACATATGGCCTAATTACTCTGGAAAAAAAAAAAAAAAATCCAGTTTTCATTTCCAGTTGTATGATCGCATGTTCCTCTAAAGGCTGCGTGAAACTGGACGTCAGATTGGACAAACTCCTTCAGCCTTTAGCCTGGCGGACCAGCTGAAAACACATTTTTATCAGGTTTTTGGACAAATTTTTATTATCATTATTATTATTGTTATTATTTTCACACACTTTGGAGCAACCAGGTGGGTTCCAGGTGGGTTCCAGGTGCGCTCACACCTGCAGGTCATCACAGTGAGTCTCCAAGGAAACTAAAGAATTTAAGAAGCTCATAAAACCCAACAGCTCTCCAAAAGTTTTTCAGTTTTTCCGCTGATTTTTGATTTATTATTCCTCAGGATTCCTCAATAAGAGCTCCGCGTTTAGTTGTTGTTGTTGTTTTTTGACGTTTTTTTTGTGAATTTGTCCGTTTGTTTGTTGGCTTATTTGTTCTTTGGTTCTACTGTCTGTTCGCTGGATTCTTCTCCGGTTCATTTTGTTCACTTGTTCTTTTGTTTCATGATTCATTCCTTCGTTCATTCCTCTGATAGTTCCTCGGTTTCATCGTTTGCTCTTTCACATGATGGTTCGCTGGTTTTTTTCGTCGGTTGGTTGGTTTGTTTGTTTGTTTGTTGGTTTGTTTGTGTGACTGATCATTTGGCAGCCTTACAGAGAGAACGGTGCTCCATGGAAAAGCAGGAACATTATCCGATCCAATCTAATCCACTTTATTTATAGAGCACGATTTTAACAAACACAAGGTTTTCCAAAGTGCTGCACAACAATGTAAAACACAAGTAGATAAGACAACAGAAGCAGAATAAAAGGTGACGTACACAATAGGATAAAATAATAAAATAAGATAAAATAAAATAAAATAAAATATTTTTTATAAATAAAATAAATAAAACAAAACAAAACAAAACAATTTAAAATAAATAAAACAAAACAATTTAAAATAAATAAAATAAAACAAAACAAAACAAAACAAAATATTTAAAATAAATAAAATAAAATAAATTAATTAAATAAAACAAAACAAAACAAAATATTTAAAATAAATAAAATTAAATAAATTAATTAAATAAAACAAAACAAAACAAAACAAAATAATTTAAAGTAAAATAAATAATTTAAAATGCACTGCCCGCACAAGATAAAAAAACATGCACACATAAAATCATAAAATCATAAAATCATTAAATCAGCACCCTACATGGAGTCAAAAGCCAAAGAACAGAGGTGGGTTTCAGACGAGTTAAAGTGGGAATGAAGTGAACAGAGGCAGTCGGTCGCTCAGGAGCCTAAAACGATTAGAAATGTGGCTGATGTGTGTGTGAATGTTATTATTTTGGCGGCCATAAACACAGCCGTTAACGTCAGTAAACGGGTGGGCGTGGCTTGTTGATTTGGTTGTGATGGGATGGAGACAAACTCTCGTTTCTGCAAGCAATCTGAATATTTACGCTGCTCGCAGATGAATTCCAGCACGTTTGCTTATTAAGACGTTTGGGGAATAAAGGCAGCAGGTAGACGCAGCTCTGATCAGCCACGTGTGTGTGTGTGTGTGTGTGTGTGTGTGTGTGTGTGTGTGTGTGTGTGTGTCGGACTCTAATCACACTGCTCCTAATGGCAGCAAATCGACTGTTAGAGCCCCGCTCACACTGCTGCTAGCTTGTTTACTGCCTGTCTCGCACACACACAGACACACACACACACACACACACACACACACGTGCACAGCGTAGGTAAATACGTTGAGACATACACAGATAAAGACACAAAGATAAACGTGTACGGACTCACACAGAGCCGAGCTGCACAGATAGAGTCTGGAATGGACAGACACACACACACACACACACACACACACACACACACACACACACACACACACACTCCCTAATCGAAACCAATGGATTTTTACAATTTAAAATGTAACCGGGGAGAGTTGGAGGACAGAGAGAGAGAGAAAAGAGGGAGAGAGAGAGAAAATTAGATGAATTGGACACAGAGGAGAGAGAGAGAGAGGGAGAGAGGGAGAGAGGGAGAGAGAGAGAGCGGGCGATCGAGCTTGTGTTTGCTGGAGCGTGAAGCGTTTAGCTGGATTGCGTCTGAACAGCAGAGCAGCAGAGAGTCATTTCTTAATAACAGAGCAGAGATCAGCCTCAGCCTGAGAGACTGCAGCCTCCACCCCTCCACTCCTCCACCCCATCCCTCCATCCCACAGCCCTCCATCCCTCCATCCCTCCATCCACCCCTCCATCCCTCCATCCCACAGCCCTCCATCCCTCCACCCCTCCATCCCTCCATCCATCCCACATCCCTCCATCCCTCCATCCCTCCATCCACCCCTCCATCCCTCCATCCACCCCTCCACCCCTCCATCCCTCCACCCCTCCATCCCCCATCCCTCCATCCCCCATCCCTCCATCCCTCCAACCCCTCCACAGCCCACCACCCCTCCATCCCCCATCCCTCCACCCCTCCACAGCCCACCACCCCTCCATCCCTCATCCACCCCTCCATCCCTCCATCCCCCATCCCTCCACCCCTCCACAGCCCACCACCCCTCCATCCCCCATCCCTCCATCCCACAGCCCTCCATCCCTCCACAGCCCACCACCCCTCCATCCCCCATTCCTCCATCCCTCCACTCCTCCACCCCCCATCCCTCCATCCCTCCACCCCCACAGCCCTCCATCCCTCCATCCATCCCTACATCCTCCACCCCTCCATCCCACATGCCTCCATCCCTCCACCCCACATCCCTCCATCCCACATCCCTCCATCCCTCTCTCTCTCTCTGTCTTCATATCCCTCCATCCATATCCTCATATCTCAATTTTCAGTTCAAGTGTTTCTTTACTGGCAGGATCAAATCTTCTACAGACGCTCAAACTGCAACAAAACAAAGTGAGGCAGTCGATTCTGTTCTATTCTATTCTATTCTATTCTATTCTATTCTATTCTAGTCTAGTCTATTTTGCTCTATTCTGTTCTGTTCTATAATATTTTATTTGGTTTGTTTCGACTCACGTCACTGTGACTCAGTCCAGTTCTCCACTTCTTGGCAAACAGTATTGATTGGCATGACAGTATCGATTAATTATGACGGTAGTGATGTGATATTTGGTGATGTCATCGGTGCATTTCAGAATAAAAGGAGCACGGTACACACACACACACACACACACACACACACACACACATGACCTCTGCTTCCTGTCAGCCAGAGCGTCTTAAACAGTGACATCATCATCATCATCATCATCATCATCATCATCATCATCCTGCAGCTCGAGAGGCTGAAAATTAAAAGTTCAATCAATAAAACTTTAAATGTCCTCTTTCATCCACCTCATCCCTTCAAATTAAAAGTCTGTACCCGTCCCAAACTGATACCCTGTTGGTTTTGCACTTGTGGATGATCCCCTCTTGCACCATGTCTCACCCACACTTCCTGTTTCAACAGGAAATACATCAAATCGACAAAGTAAGAGTCCCTGTCATGGGGTCGATGTTGGAAGAAAAATGTCTCTCTCTCTTTGTTTGTTTGTACTTTTCTTCCTTTCCCCCTCATTTTTCCCCTACCTCTGCCTGTATTTGTCTGCATAAACACACACACACACACACACACACACACACACACACGTGCATGCACAAACACAAAAAAGAAAAGGAACCTCCTTGCTGTCCAGTGCCAGTTAGCACTCTCTCTGATTAGCATGTCCATGGGCTTCTGCAGCCACAGCTAGCGCCAAGCTAATCAGCATGCACACACACACACACACACACACACACACACACATAGAATAATGCGGGGGGAATGGTAGCTGTTTTGGAAGTGTGGCGTTGTTCTCTCTCCCTCCTTCCTTGTCTCCTTCCCTCCTTTCCTTCTTCTCCTC
>NC_044001.1:2597976-2607976 GCF_902150065.1 Myripristis murdjan | reverse complement strand
AAAAAAAATCATCTGGTGATTGAGTCTACATGGTCCTCACCGGCACATTGCTCAGACGACCTGTTTATTCCAGTTTTTGTTTGTTTGTTTGTTTGTTTGTTTTCCAGTTGAGTCTTAAATGATTCTCACTGACTCATTTCATTCATTTTCATCTCTTATTGAAAATTATTAATCGTATGTTACATGTGTGATTATTTACAAACTGCTGCTGTGAAGAAACACAGCAGGAGACCAAAACAAAAACAAAAACAAAAACACAGAATTTTAAAACAACAATTTAATAATTTATTTTTTCCTTTTTTTTTTTTTTTTTTAATTTCACATTCAAACTTAATTGACTCCAACCTCAATAACGAAATCTCCCATCATGCACTTGTGACAGCGCACCGCCTCACTCACCCTCCCAGACGAGTCGGCGGCGAGAAAAAGTTTCTTCTTTTTTTTTATTCGACATTTTTTTTTTTATTATTTTTCGAGGTGGCTGCAGTCTCTTAAGAGAATTTCAAAGTAAAAGCACGGGGTTCCAGTTGCGCATTCTAAAACAAAATTTGACTGAAATCTGAAGCAGGACTCGTCTCGTTCTGCGTCGGCGTGTGGTTTGTGGGTTTCTTCTTGCCGGCTGTGACGCTTTAACATTTAAACAAAATAAAATAAAATAAAATAAAAAAATAAAATGAAATAAAATGAGGTGAGTGAAGTCCTGCGTGGCACACGGTGAGCAGCTTTAAAACGACTCAAATCAAAGCTGACACAGTTCATCTGTGACGTGATCGAAAATCTAAAGACGCTGAAGCTCAGATCTGGTTTTTATTCAAACAATCTGCCAGTGGGATTAAATAATCCCACCTGTTCCCCATGATAATCAGCTTGTGAGTCATTTTCTTGGTTCCAGTGGCCTGATCCGCCTTTATGCCGACTCATTTCTGAAAGATTCCTGAAGCTGTGTCGGGGCAGCAGACCGTCACCGTGTCGCTGAGCACATCACGGTGAAAAAAAAAAAAAAAAAAAAAAAAAAAACAGATCCGTCCGTCTTGTCGTTTGTCGGCGCGTTCCCTCGCTCCTTCCCTTCCTTTCTTTCGTCCGTCCCGCCGTCCCGTCGTCGGATTGTGGCTTCGACCTTCTGGAATTTGGACGTCTGTCTCCGCTTTTCCTTCAGTCTGGGAAACAGGCCAACACTAAAATTAGTCTCTGGCACTCGTTTAACTTCCTCTCTCTCTCTCCTCCCATCCCTCCTTCACCTCCTCCGTCTATTTGTCCCTCCTGTCCTCCTCTGATCCACATCTATTTCATTTGTCCCGACTCGCCCGCTTCCTTCCTTCTCTCCATCCGTCTTTTCCCTCTCCTATCCTTTTTGTCGTTCTTCCTTTCCTCTCCCGTCTTCCCTCCTCTCCCTCCCTCCCTCCCTGGTTTCCTTGCCTCCTCTCTCCTCCCTCTCTCCTTCACAGTGAGACAGTAAAAGCTCGTTTGGCAGCGAAGTCTCTCCGCTATAAACGTTGTGACTTTCAAACGTCTGCAGCTATTCTCAGCCTCCCCTTTTACTTCCAGGAACTGAGTTATGTCATTAAAGCTCACCGGCCAAAACGCCGCTTGTTGGCAAAAGTTATTATTTTATTTTATTTATTTATTTATTTTTATATATATTTGACTCATTTTCAGATGGATAGATTGCGTTTCATATTTCATATTTTGTCTTTGACTTCTTGAAACAAACAAAAGGGGAAACTCAACTTCAACACCTGGTTTACAGATCTGGATATTTCAGATCTACGCTGACTGATGAAGGTTCAAAGTTATGATTTTTTTTTTTTTTTAATTTAAACTCAATGTAAAGACGGGTATAACTCAGAAACATCTCAATTCATTGTTACACTTACATCATATTTTCTCTCTTATCAGATAAACATGTTTAACAAAATGAAAATGAACCTTCACATATTAATTTCTGTTTTCATGAATATTTTGCCGCCATAATAGATTAAATAGCCCTTCTTAAATCTTAAATAGCCCTTCCTGTATAAATAAAGGTTTGATTGATTGATTGATTGATTTATTGATTGAAATATTACAGGTATACAGCTACTAGCTTTACTGCAAACATGCCTCGCAAATTAACCTCGGCTAGAAATCCACCATGCAACACGTCTGTATCGTCTTATTATAACCTGTTATAATGTTTTCTCCCTGACAAATACATTAATAAAATAAAACAATAATAATAATAAAAAAAAAAACTGCAATAGCAAAACTCCAACGATTAATGCTGCTAGAGAATAACTTTCTAAAAACCACTTGCAGATGTTTAATAGCATCAGATCAGCATCAGGTAATAATTTTAAAATACAGATATTGAACTTGATTCCCTTTCAAAACAAATATCTATTAATGTGTTATTATAGATATTATAGTACATAGAGAGGATACTTTAGTACCTATTAGCAGGGGCGCCGCCAGGAATTTTGGGCCCCATGGAAAAAAAAAAAAAAAAAAAAAAAAAAAAAAAAAAAAAAAAAATATATATATATATATATATATATATATATATATATATATATATATATATATATATTTAGTTGATGATGGTTTAATAATTTTATATTAGTTTTTACGTATTTTTTGGGGCCCCTGTCAGGCAAGGGCCCTTGGAATTACCCTAACCTTTCCCCCATATACGGCTCCCCTGCCTATTAGAGATATTATAGTACATAGAGAAGGATTAGTGATATGAAAGTACATTATATGATATTGTAGTACACAGAAAGTACATTATAGTACATGTTAGGGATGTTATTGCACATGTAGAGGGATATTATGTTGTATAATTAATATTATCTTAATTTATGATATTATTTGATATTAAAGCAGAACTGCAGGATGTAAAGCCTCATCACAAAGACAAACGCACATGCTGAGTCGCTCTGGTCTGTAGAGAAAAAAAAGTGCTGAGTCATCCTTCACCCTGTCCTGTCCAGTCACAGTAAAACACCACAGGAGGGGGGAGGGGGTCCGCCGGTCCCCTTAGAGCTGATCATCAATACAAACTCATTCTGATCGATCGCCCTCGTCCTGTGATGAGACGTCTGAACCCGGAGGGGGGCGTGGCCATCCAGGAGGAGGCCACGCCCCCTTTCCACAGGGCACAGGAGCTTGATATGGAGCTGGATATTGCACTTCAGTGTGAATTAAATCAGGTGTCACATGGTGTGCTGGTGGTGTGTGTGTTCTGCGCTGGCGGTGTGTGTGTGTGTGTGTGTGTGTGTGTTCTGCGCTGGCGGTGTGTGTGTATTCTGCACTGGCGGTGTGTGTGTGTGTTCTGCTGGATGGGAAACGTGCGTCCTCACTTCCCTCTGCTTAGTTTCCCGGCGAGCTCGGAGGTTTTAGTTTCCTTTTCCCCTCCATTTCCTGCAGGTTCTTCTTTCTGAGCAGCAACAAGGAGCAACACACACACACACACACACACACACACACACACACACACACACACACACACACACATACACACACACAAACAAACACAAACACAGGATGTCTGCACTACACCTCTGCAGAAACAGTAGAGGTGTGATTATGTGGTTCTCTTACACACTTTCCTCTGCACACACACACACACACACACACACACACACACTCTCACAGCCACCCGAGGGCTTGTACACTGTGCATTGTGCTGCAGTTAATGAAGTGAGAGAGTGTGTGTGTGTGTGTGTGTGTGTGTGCAGCAGACAGATAAGGCCTGGACACTGATAAGAGCTCCAGTGTGTTTAACTGGGACTGAAGCCGCCAGCCTCCTGCGCTCTGACAGGCTGAGCTGTGTCAGAGGTTGTCGGTTCAATTCCTGCTCAGAGTCTCACTTTGTGCCAGAAGTCTCAGTCTTACTGAGATTTTTTTTTTTTTTTTTTTTTATCTGGGGTTCGTTCAGCGTGGAGGAATTAAACAGTGACACTACTGTTTCGTGTTTCGATGATCATCATGTGTGTGTGGAGGAACTGGGAAGTGGGCGGGGCTTCTCAGGTGGCTAAATCCCAGTGTTTCCAGTTGCACAGTTACACTCAAATTCTCCAACCCCCCCCCCCCCCCCCCCCCCCCCCCCCCCCCCCCACCTCCTCAGCTTCATTCAAAACGTCAAATTTTGCAGATAAACGGATCCAAATCGGTGGCGCGGGTGCAAAAGTCTGCACGTAACTCAAAATAATCAAAATAAGGCAAAATAATCCCACTTAATCCAACAGGAGAGTCACATCTAGCCCTCATTTCCAACTCAAAAACAGATTTATTTTTTCACCTCATCCTCTGATTTGGTAAAGCCGAGCTGCTGTGAACCAGGAAGCAGGACTGAGCTCAACACCCCCTAGGGCCAGAAAAATACTTACAGCAAATAGTTGAACTGTACCTTTAATGTGAAAAAAAAAAACATCTATAAGAAAAACTGGACTGAGTCAGAGATTAATCCTGGGATTAGAAAACAACAAAAAACAACAACAAATTAAAAACAACTGAAACAAGCAGCCATGCCACACACACACACACACACACACACACACACACACACACACACACACACGTGACCTGGTGTGAGATGAACAGACAAACAAACAAATAAACGACAAATGAATCAAACTCAGTGGAGAGTATCTCTGGTCCACAATCTGTGATAAAGAGTACATCCAGAAGTGGGCGTGGCCTGGTGTAGAGTGGGCGTGGCCTGGTGTCGGCCGCTTCACGCTGAGTCAGATGACACCCCACATGGCCCCCATTGGAGAATCAAAGTGGGCGTGACCTGGGGTGGAGTGGGCGTGGCTTAACATGTCGTTCCTCCACAAAGGACAAACGTGTCAAAATTTTGCAATGTTATGCGAATTTATCGGAAAGTTACGTCGCTTTTTAGGTGGTATGCCCCGCCCACTGCCACGCCCACCAGTCAAAGCTCTTTTTGGGACACACACACACACACACACACACACACACAGATTCACACACACTCTGATTTCCCCGGGCGGTGGCTCAGTGCAGGATCACTAAACGCTGCTGCATGACCTGCACGCAACTCGACCCAGCAGGTGTGTGTGTGTGTGTGTGTGTGTGTGAGTGTGTGTGTGTGTGTGTACCTGTTGCCGTGTGCAGGATAATGAGAGAGCCTGCAGCGCTCTGACAGCAGCTGTAATATACTGTACGTCTGGGAGGCCGTCCGCCCCTAAATCAGAGCTGAAGGTTTAATTCGGGCCGCGGCGCCTCCTCGCCCCTCTAACCCAACATTTAAAAGGAGGCGATTTGGACCCTGACGCCGGATAATTCATTAACATCCCTCCTCTCTCTCTCTCTCTCTCTCTCTCTCTCTCCGTCTCTGCCTCGTCCTCTCTGTTTCTCGCGCCGGCGTCCTGCTCTCATTCTCCTCGCTCTCGGTTTCGTTTGCCCTCCTCTTCTCCTCCAGAGGTGTGAGGCGTCTCCGTACGTCTCCTGCAGGCCTGAGCGTCAGTAAACGCATCACCGACAGTCAAGTCATGAGAGGACAGAGGCCTTACGTAACCTAACCCTAACCCTAACCCTTACGTACCGGGAAGTGAAGAAACACAGTGGTGGAAAAAAGTTTTGGGACCCCCCATGCCTTTGTGAAATATTGCATTAAGAATCACTCTTAGGCCTTCAAGTGCAATTTCTTTTAGTCCAGTCACAGCCAAAATACTAAACAAATCCTAAAAAAGCCATTAAAAACTTCAAATTGATTGGTTCCATAAAAATACATAAGAAATTTGGAGTATTGGGTCATTTTGGTACCAGTGATGAAGGTCGTTCTTTTTATTAAAAGACACATTTTATTCGTGTCTATATAAAGCAGCACATTTAAAAGTTCTTCAGACACAAAAATGGCTAAAACAAGGAACCTAACGCAGGAAACACGTCTGAATAAATATTAAGCTGTCAACTGTTTAGTTTGCTTAGTTTTTCTTATAAACAATAAACAAAAAATATAATTTGTATTTGTTTGTATCTGTCTAATGCAGCCACACCTTTTGAAACACAAAAAAGATTTTTCCACAAATATTTCATGATAATATTTGAGATTGTGTAAAATTTTCTGGGTGTCTGAAAACGTTTTCCCACCGCTGTAAACCCAAATATTTCAAAATGGATGAACTATCCCTTTAAGTCAAGGATTTAAAGGACAATTCAGAAACCACACAGCTGATGATCGGCTGTGGAAAGCAAAACGTTTCCCCGCTTAGGGACTATTTTCCCTGGAGGAGGAGGAGGAGGAGCAGGAGAAGGAGGAGGAGCAGGAGGAGGAGGAGGAGGAGGAGGAGGAGGAGGAGGGAGCGTTTCAGTTTGAAAAAGTCCTGAAAAGCCAACGGTGCTGCTGCTTTTAGGAAAACTCATGTGGAGGACTTTATTCTGGAGTGAAGAAAGTGTGAAGGCTCTGAAAGTTCCTGTTCATATCGGAGTGGAATGAATGGAGGAAAGGGAGGAGGAGTGATACACATCTAACAGATAGATAGATAGATAGATAGATGGATGAATAGAGAGGATGGACAGTCGGCATCAAACTGCACATTTCATTTCATTTCTTGCAGAAGAGGTGAGAGTTTTCTCTCTCTCTCTTCCTCCATCCAAACACCTCTCTGTGGACTCCTCCTTTTCTTTCTCTCTCTTTCTCCTCCTCTCTCTGCATCATCCCTCTCTCTCTCATCATCCCTCTCTCTCTCTCATCATCCCTCTCTCTCTCCATCATCCCTCTCTCTCTCCATTATCCCTCTCTCTCTATCTATTATCCCTCTCTTTCTTTCTTTCTCCTCCTCTCTCTCTGCATCATCCCTCTCTCTCTCTCTCTCTCTCTCTCTCTCTCCTCCTCCTCCTCTCTGTATCATAGCTCTCTATCATCCTTTTCTCTCTCTTTCTTTCTCCTCCTCTTTGCATCATCCCTCTCTCTTCCTCTGTCTCTTCCTCCTCCTCTTCCTCTTCCTACCATCATCTTTCCTCTTATCGTCTCTCCTCTTCATTTCACCTCTTTTCCTCTATCTGTTGCTATGCTCCCTCTCTCTCTCTCTCTCTCTCTCTCTCTCTCTCTTTCTCCTCCTCTCTGTATCATCCCTCCCTCTCTCTCTTTCTCTCTCCCTCTCTCTCTCCGTGTCAGACGCTCGGTCAGAGTTCATTAATTTTTACTGCGGAGGTCGTTTCCCAGGAGCTGCTTCAGGATCAGTTTTGCAGCAGCTCACGCCGACACCTGCAGACCTGCAGCTGTAATCAGAGGTGAAACCAGGTGAGGAGATCACTGCAGCTCAGGCTCACACACACACACACACACACACACACACAGGGCTCTGGATGGTCAGGTGGTGGAGTAAAGCTAGACGCTGCGCTGCTAAACAAAAATCTGCATGTTAATGAATCTTTCCTCTTGTTTTTTCGGCCAAACAAGGAGAAAACTCTGCAGCCGGAGGAGATAATCCCACCTGTCACCTGTTTCCAACACTAAGCAGCTTGTTTCCAGAATTTTCCTGAATCAAGTGTTTTCTGATCTTACTGGGATTATCTAATCCCACTGGCAGATTGTTTTTCTTTTAATCTAATCTGAAGAAAAGCAAGATTTCAACACCAAATAGTCAACTAAATTACTAAATCACTAACCGTATCGTAGAAATCCTCCTTCCTGTCTTTATCCTGCATTCACGCTGCATTCAAGAAAGCTCGGAAAAACAAGCTCCAAGTTGTTCATAATGAATTAAAGGGCATCAAACTCAGATATGACCGGTCGGGAATTTGTGATTCATTTCAGAGCTCCGATTTATCCGACTTGACGTCAGTGACAACTTCAAACATGGTGGTAATTAAATAAAAATGCTAAAAAAAAAGAAAAAAAATGGAATTGTTATAAAGGTGGTAAAAGATGTTTTATTGCATAATTTGATGTGCAATCTCTGAAATATTCTTATATTTCGCTCTGATTATAGCAATACATGGAATTTAATTGCTATTTTACCGTCTCTCTCTCATTTTTTTTAGAAGCCTCGTTGTGTCTA
Source organism: Myripristis murdjan (assembly GCF_902150065.1). Classification (NCBI taxonomy): domain Eukaryota; kingdom Metazoa; phylum Chordata; class Actinopteri; order Holocentriformes; family Holocentridae; genus Myripristis; species Myripristis murdjan. The sequence continues at coordinate 2,599,967 of NC_044001.1, read as the reverse complement.
GCTACTTTTTTAAACATTTCTACATCCCGCCTACTCTGTTTTAGGCCACGCCCACTTCAGTTTTTTGCAGTTTCTCCAAACGGGACATTGTCCTCTGACTCGGCGTGTAGCTGCTGAAAAGTTGGTAGACATTTGGCCACTTCCTTTGGGCGTCCACATTTCCCCCGGTGCTAGCCTGCAGCGTGAACAAAGTGATGCTGGTTCCAGCGTTCCAACGTCCGAGCCGATTTGAACGCAGCATCAGCCTTTACAAATTGCTCTCCAGGCCTCTTGGTCGAACATTTCAGTCAAAGTATCAGCACCAAAATGGACGCAGGCGAGACTAAACGCTTTAAGAGGAACGACCAGGCGTCCCACTTCTCACCACTAGAGGTCGGGCTTCACTCAGATTCAGGTTTGGGGTTTAGTTTCTCTTTAACGTGGAGATTTGTTGCTATGAAACAACCAGGATCTGTGTTTCAGTTCCTGGTTTAAATCAGTTAGTAGATCAGGACCTTAATGCTGCATCGTGGAGACGCTGGAAAGTCGGGAATTATGACTTTCCACCGGTCGAGCAGAAATAACGTGGAAAAATCAGCAGCCCTTTCAGCAAGGGAGAAAAAAAATCTTATTTTTTTTTAGTCATGATATGTCAATATTTCATTCTTTTTTTGTTTTTATCTCTATGTTTAACTGAGAGTGACCATGGCTGCTTGCACTAATCATCACTTATCATTTATGGGTTATTGGTAATATAAAAGTTCATTTCCAAAACACTTCATATCCATTTGGTTTGAGACAAAATAATCTCCATTAGTTCTAACAGAGTTGAGATGATTCTCTCTGTAGAAGTGGACTTTTCTTCAAGTGCAGTGAGTCGTTCTCACTCAGCGCCGTCAAGCGCTTTCTCAAAGTGTTTGTGTCACTTCTCCACCAAAAAACGGCAGAAATCTCGACTCGGACATTTTTTGGAAGTCCAAAAGTTCAACCTGCACTTCTCCAACTTCAGACGGAGACTTGAAGTCGATATGAGAGTCAGAGGCGGTGATGTGTTTGAAAGCCCTTCACTGCGTCTTCCTGCTCCTGCTGAGCCTCGGCAGTGATGCTGCAGCCAAACCTCTCCCTGAGACGTACTGTCCAAATCAGCCTGAGGACAGAGGCTGCTCACCTGTGGAGGCAACCTGCATTATGGGCAGACTGAGGTCTCATAATGTCATGTTACTAAGTATCAGCCAGTTCAACACCAAAACTAATAACTACTGAATAAATACGGCGGTCACACCCCGCAAAAACAATCTATATAAACCTGTCATGATATTTTAGTTTCCTGCACATCAAATATATTCATTTAACCAAAAAAAAAAAAAAAAAAAAAAAAAAAAAAGTTTCCTTTTGTGTTTGTGTGTGTATTAGAATTGGATCTTCTTTTCAAAGCAGTATTTCACCCCAGAATCAGTCTTATTATTAGTCTACAGTCAGTGGAGAGTTTTGTGTCTGATAATAAAGTTAATGCAGTTTCAAAGACTCTCCCACCCTGACAAGAAAAAAAAAAATCCAATGAAAAAGCTAAATATTTGTCATCTTTTGCTGTTAAAAATATTCTATACCATGTCAGTAATTTTAATCCCTGAAATGAGCATCAGGATTATTCTGATCACACCTTAATGGAACCCTGGTTAGATTAATTCAGCAGACAGGTGAGACCGGCCGCCATTCGTCTGCTGCTAATTTGCCATCCTGACTATAACATGAGATGGTGTGTGTGTGTGTGTGTGTGTGTGTGTGTGTGTGTGTGTGTGGCGGAGCGGCCGAGCTGCAGCAGTTTAGCATGAAGCTGTTAGTCATTAATTAAGCAGACACAGAGGTGAGCGAGGCCACGTGTCTCCATTATTCTCTGTCACACTGTCACACGGCGTAATAACTGCACTGGATGGCTGCCTGTGTGTGTGTGTGTGTGTGTGTGTGTGTGTGTGTGTGAGCGTGTGGGTGTTATAAGTCATAAGGTTTTAATG
>NC_044001.1:2582976-2592976 GCF_902150065.1 Myripristis murdjan | reverse complement strand
AAGGAAAGGTTTCTCATAATGGTTGAGGTTAGCAAAGGGTCAGGGTTAAGGCTAGGAAACTAATATTAGCTAGTTAACCTAAAATCGAACTCTGCTCTGTCTTGGATTTGAAGTTATTTGTATGATAATGTGCTACACAAACACATTTTCCTGGCCTTTTTTTTTTTTTTTTTTTTAATTATTTAAACATTAAATGATGAAACCAAATTAAAACGGCCGCTCAACTCAAAACCCTTCCAGCGAGCGTCACCTCCACCTCCAGTCACCAGCCAATCCTCTTGGTGCTGCTGAACTGTGACAGAAACATCAGAAATACAGAATTTAAACGCAGAACTTAAACCTTAATGTGACTTTATTATATCCATATTAAATCTACAACAAGTCCAAACTCCAACCCGCACGACCACAGAGATAAAAGTTTTCCAACCTTGTGATGCAACCCGCAGCAGCTAGCCCCTAAAAATACTTAGAGTAAGATGGGAGAAAAGTTATTGTTGAGGTAAGGGAAAGATCTGTGATAATGGTTACGGTTAGGAAACTTTTTCTTGTTTGAAAATGTTTAGTTGGAGTTAAGTTGTTCTTAGCAATATCTTTTCAGGTGGTTTTTGTTTTTTGAAGTCTAGTTTTTTTTTTTTTTTTTTTTTTTTTTTTTCAGTTTCCTCAAATGAAACTAAAAACTAAAATGTGAAAATGTGAAAAAAAAAAACATTTTAGTGAACTAATCTCACACCCCGGCCTCCTGACATGGACTTTGTCGTTCTTTACATGACCACTAGAGGGCACTGCAGGTAAAACATAAGCATAAGTCGTAATAAACTGCTGCACAAACGTCGTATGGGCTTTTTTTTTTTTTTTTTTTGCAGGACAGTCTTGAAATCTGAAGTCAGCTGGTGAGATGAGGTAATCCCACTTCTTTCCAGAATATTCTTGCTATTTCTTAAAAAAAAAAAAAAAAAATCTCTGAAATAAAACTGCACTGATTTCAAAAAAGTGGGATTATCTCATCCCGCTGGCAGATTTTTCCCCATGTTTGAAGAGAAAGAGAGAAAACAGATTTGAACGCTGAAGATGAGCCTAAATGACTCGTTAAGATGGAGATTTGATTTGATTTATTTTTTTTTTCCAGTGATTTTCCTCCGCCCAGTCAGTCATTAGGCGATTTCTCTCGCCGCTCTGGTTCCCAGTTCAGTCTGATCTGATGCGCGGCACCAGAACTGCTGAATTATTCAACAGCGGCTCAGAAAATTACCGAGCAATTCGCCGCTCATTTGCTAATGTTGCCGACGCCGGAGAACTGTAATCTAACATGGAACACACAGGAAGTTTCTCCCTCTGTGCCTGTTCCTGCAGCACACACATTATTCTGACACGTGGATTAAAATAATAACAATAATCCTGCTCTTTTCAACACATCTGTTTCATACTTCAGAGGAATCTGCTAACCCTTTTTACCATAATGAGGCTTTAGGGCTTAGAATAAAATATCATCCACTTTAAAAACACCTTAAACTAAAATATGTTTGGAGCTGTATTTGTTAGATATTTAGCTAAGAAATAAATAAAACGGATATTTTTGAAAAGTATTGTGAACGGGAAAGTTTCAGCCGCCGGGCTCAAAGATATGAGACAAACAGTAAACCTGCTAAACTTCATGCTGTCGCACCAACACACACACACACACACACACACACACAGAGTGAGTTAGAGGCTGATAAATACTGAGATGTTGATCACTGATGGATTCGTTCAACATGTTTATTTATTTCTGTTTAAATGACACAAGAAGCTCCTTCAAAGAGAGTGATGGCAACTAAGGAAAGGAAAGGAAAAGGGAAAAGGGATAGATAAAGGAAAGGAAAAAGGAAAGGAAAGGAAATGGAAGGGAAGGGAAAAGGAAAGGAGAAAGGAAATTGAAAAGGGAATGGAATGAAGTGGAAGGAAAAAGGGAAGGAAAGCAATAAAAAAAGGAGAAAGGAATGGAAAGAAAAGGAACACAAAGGAAAGGAAATGGAAGGAAAGAGGAAAGGAAATGAAAGGGAAAGTAAAGGAAAAATGAAAGGAAATGGGAAGGAAAGGAAAGAAAAGAAATGGCAAGGAGAAAGGAAATGAAAAAGGAAAGGAGAGGAGTAAGAAAAGGAAAAAGGAAAGGAAAGGAAAGGAAATGGAAGGAAAAAAGGAAAGGAGAGAGGAAATGAAAGGGGAAGGAAAGGAAATGGAAGGAAAAAGGAAAGGAGAAAGGGACGGGAAAAAAGGAGAGGAGTAAGGAAAGGAAAAAGGAAAGAAGGAAGGACAGGAAAGGAAAGGAAAGGCAGCCGCTCTTCCTGTTCTGACTTTGTTTCTGTGATCAAACGTCTCAGAATTAATGAACAATTCATCAATAATGAATCAGCACACATCTTCATCATCATCTTCATCATCATCTTCATCATCATCATCTTCCTCCCCTCCAGCAGGCGGCGCTGCTGTTTCCGTCTCGTTGTGGCTGAAGCTGTGAGTCTCGCCTCTGATCGATAAGTTATTGATCGATCGGTGTTTATTATTCAGACGCTGCAGGATGACATCACACTACCCGTATGAAACATCCTTAATGATTATCAATATTTTTGTTCTGCGGCTGTGATTTTTTTTTTTTTTTTTTTTTTTTTTTTTTATTCTCGTAAAGTAAACCTGATGCTGATTGGTCGGTTTCAGCAGCGTCGTGAGCAGGAAGCCGCCATCTTTACGCCTCGCGCCTTTTCCTGTTTCCGTGCCGACAGCGAGCCGTGCCTCCGCTCCCACTCCTGTCTTTTCTCCGTTTTTTCCGTTTTTTTCTCCTGATGATGATTACACGCGGGGTGTGTGTGTGTGTGTGCGTGTGTGTGTGTGTGTGTGTGACGCTCCTCTGTGGGACTGAACTGATGTGACATTTGAATTGAAGTGAATGAGCTTTGTGACAGCAGCTCGCCGATTTCCCCGCCACACAGACCTTGATGCTGCATTTCAAACAGGCTGGCTCGCTGCCAGCGCGCACACACACACACACACACACACACACGCATCTGTGTGTGTGTGTGTGTGTGTGTGTGCTGTTTTCAGAGTTGTATGAGTTTATTAGTAGAAACCCAGCTCTGTATTTATCTAATAGCACTAACAGACAGCTTGTTTAGCCGGGACACCAAGGACTCTCTCTCTCTCTCTCTCTCTCTTTCTGTTTCTCCCTCTCTCTCTCTCTCTCTCTCTCTCTCTCTCTCTCTCTCTCTCTCTCTCTCTCTCTCTCTCTCTCCCTCTCACCCTCTCTCTCTCTCTGTAATGAATGCATTTCCAGATTGCACGAGGCTGTTGTTTCCCCCTCTGTCATTATGCTGCTCTGCTCCAATCGGACGTATTGATCGGTTGGACTTGACCCTTGACCTTGACTCCCCTCCCTCCCTCCCTCTCTCTCTCCCTCCATCCCTCCCTCCATCCATCCCTCTCTCCCTCCCTTGACGCTCAGCTCAATGTCAGTGTCGCCTGTCCTCCTCTCCTCTCCTCTCTCTCTCTCTCTCCTCATTCTCCTGCCATCACTCTGTTTGTGTGTGTGTATCGTAACCTGCACACACTAGTACATGTGTAGGTGTGTGTGTGTGTGAGTGTGTGTGTGTGTATGGTTTATTTATAACCCACTGTCTCATTTATACATGCAACACACATGTAACAGTGTAATATGTATTTTTAATGTCACATGTCAATATCAGTTAAAAAGTCATATTCCTCACATCCATACACACCGGCCTGAAGAAAACACAGCCCTGATTATAGGAAACAGACTTTTTGGAGAGAAAATGTGTGTTTTTTTTCCTTTGTTTGTTTGTTTTGTTTTTGTTTGTTTGTTTGTTTTTTGTATATAGAGATAGGATCATTTTCGGTAAAAATATAGAAATAATTAAAGCACCGGTGAAGAATGGCAGGCTGAGTGCATTAATCAGAATATATGCCATCTTCCTGTAGACTAGAATCAAACTTTAAATAATCTGACTGAGAAGAAAAAAGGCCTAGTCAGAACCTCAGAGACCCGACGCTCAGAAAAACACTCGTTCTTAAAGGGTTCTTCAAGAACCTTCAAGAACCTTGAAGAACCTCTTTATTTAGGGGCTGGTTCTCCACACACTCTCTGTGGTTCTTTAAAGTGCTAAAGGTTCTTCATGTTTATTGGAGTTATTTGGTGGCGGCAGCAGCTATCAATTCTTCTCCTTGTGGATTAATGTGCAGATTATTTCCTCAGTGAATGGATTAATGTGCAGATTATTTCCTCAGTGGATGGATTAATGTCTCGCTCTATAAACCATCAGAAAACATTTTTAATAGCTCGTCTGGAACCCAGTGAAGGAACAAGGAACGTGGAGAACCGGCCAACAACATGTTCATGTTGGTTTTCAACCTGCACACAGTCAGCTGATTTAAAACGCTCAGAGAAGCTTTTATTCTGAAAAATTACTAAAGAACCATTTAAAAAAAAAGGTTCTTCACTGAACCAGCTGGGTCCACAAAGACCTTTCTTAAAATGATTATTTCAAGAATCTATTTTTACTAAACTACTTAAAAGAACCATTTGAGGCACCTAAAGGAACCATTATTTGATGGTTCTTTGAGGCACCTTTGGGGGCTCTGTAAGGAACCATCTACAGAAATGGTTTCTCAAGCTAAAAGGTTCTTTGTGGAACAAACAACAGTTCTTCTATGTCAACACTCTGGAGGACCACGCTTGGTTCCAGTTAGCACCTTTATTTTTCTGTGTCCAGAGTCAACATGTTCATGCTGGTTTTCAACCTGCACACAGTCAGAGACTTTTATTCTGAAAAGGGACCATTATTTGACAGTTCTTTGAGGCACCTTGATCTTTTACGGACCGTTTACAGGAATTTTTTTTTTTTTTCAAAGAATTTCATGCTAAAAGGTTCTTTGTGGAACCAAAAATGCTTCTTCTTCTTCTGTCAGCGCTCCGTAGAACCATGTGTGGTTCCATTTGGCACCTTTACGTCTCAGAGTGCAGGTGATGGAAAGTTTAATGGAAATGGAAGGAAAGAGGAAAGGGAATGAAAGGGAAAGGGAAGGAAAAGGAAAAGAAAAATGAAAGGAAACAGGACACAATCATCTGATTTAAAAAGCTCAGAGAACCTTTTATTCTGAAAAGGGACCATTATTTGACGGTTCTTTGAGGCACCTTGATCTTTTACGGACCGTTTACAGGAATGTTTTTTTTTTTTTTTTTCAAAGAATTTCATGCTAAAAGGTTCTTTGTGGAACCAAAAATGCTTCTTCTTCTTCTTCTGTCAGCGCTCCGTAGAACCATGTGTGGTTCCAGTCGGCACCTTTATGTCTCAGAGTGCAGGTGATGGAAAGTTTAATGGAAATGGAAGGAAAAGGAAAGGAAAAAGGAAAGGAAACAGGAAAGGGAATGAAAGGGAAAGGGAAGGAAAGGGAAAGGAAAAATGAAAGGAAACAGGACACAATCATCTGATTTAAAAAGCTCAGAGAGACTCTTATTTTGAAAAGGGACCATTATTTGATGGTTCTTTGAGGCACCTTGATCTTTTACGGGCCATTTACAGGAATGTTTTTTTTTTTTTTTTTTTTTTTTTTCAAAGAATTTCATGCTAAAAGGTTCTTTGTGGAACCAAAAATGCTTCTTCTTCTTCTATCAGCGCTCCGTAGAACCCTGTGTGGTTCCAGTCGGCACTGGAACCACAGAGTGCAGGTGATGGAAAGTTTAATGGAAATGGAAGGAAAAAGGAAAGGAAAAAGGAAAGGGAAAGTGAAGGAAAAGGAAAGGAAAAATGAAAGGAAACAGGACACAATCATCTGATTTAAAACGCTCAGAGAGACTTTTATTCTGAAAAGGGACCATTATTTGATGGAAAAGGAAGGAAAAATGAAAGGAAATGAAAAAGAGGAAAGGAAATAGATATGGGAATAGAAGGAAAAGGGAAGGGGGAAGGAACAGAAAAGAAAGGAAAGGAAATGGAAGGAAAAAGGAAAGGGAAAGGAAAGGAAAAATGAAAGGAAACAGGACACAATCATCTGATTTAAAACGCTCAAAGAACCTTTTACTCTGAAAAGAGACCATTATTTGATGGTTCTTTGAGGCACCTTGATCTTTTACGGACCGTTTACAGGAATGTTTTTTTCAAAGAATTTCATGCTAAAAGGTTTTATTGTGGAACCAAAAATGCTTCTTGTTCTTCTGTCAGCAGTCCGTAGAACCCTGTGTGGTTCCAGTCGGCACCTTTACGTCTCAGAGTGCAGGTGATGGAAAGTTTAATTGAAATGGAAGGAAAAGGAAAGGAAAAAGGAAAGGAAACAGGAAAGGGAATGAAAGGGAAAGGGAAGGAAAGGGAAAGGAAAAATGAAAGGAAACAGGACACAATCATCTGATTTAAAAAGCTCAGAGAGACTCTTATTTTGAAAAGGGACCATTATTTGATGGTTCTTTGAGGCACCTTGATCTTTTATGGACCGTTTACAGGAATGTTTTTTTCAAAGAATTTCATGCTAAAAGGTTTTATTGTGGAACCAAAAATGCTTCTTGTTCTTCTGTCAGCGCTCCGTAGAACCCTGTGTGGTTCCAGTCGGCACCTTTATGTCTCAGAGTGCAGGTGATGGAAAGTTTAATGGAAATGGAAGGAAAAAGGAAAGGAAAAAGGAAAGGGAAAGGGAAGGAAAAGTAAAGGAAAAAGGAAAGGGAATGAAAGGGAAAGGGGAGGAAAAGGAAAGGAAAAATGAAAGGAAACAGGACACAATCATCTGATTTAAAACGCTCAGAGAACCTTTTATTCTGAAAAGGGACCATTATTTGATGGTTCTTTGAGGCACCTTGATCTTTTACGGACCGTTTACAGGAATGTTTTGTTTTTTTTCAAAGAATTTCATGCTAAAAGGTTTTTTGTGGAACCAAAAATGCTTCTTCTTCTTCTTCTGTCAGCGCTCCGTAGAACCCTGTGTGGTTCCGGTCGGCACCTTTACGTCTCAGAGTGCAGGTGATGGAAAGTTTAATGGAAATGGAAGGAAAAGGAAAGGAAAAAGGAAAGGAAACAGGAAAGGGAATGAAAGGGAAAGGGAAGGAAAGGGAAAGGAAAAATGAAAGGAAACAGGACACAATCATCTGATTTAAAAAGCTCAGAGAGACTCTTATTTTGAAAAGGGACCATTATTTGATGGTTATTTGAGGCACCTTGATCTTTTACGGGCCATTTACAGGAATGTTTTTTTTTTTTTTTTTTTTTTTTTTCAAAGAATTTCATGCTAAAAGGTTCTTTGTGGAACCAAAAATGCTTCTTCTTCTTCTGTCAGCGCTCCGTAGAACCCTGTGTGGTTCCAGTCGGCACTGGAACCACAGAGTGCAGGTGATGGAAAGTTTAATGGAAATGGAAGGAAAAAGGAAAGGAAACAGGAAAGGGAAAGTGAAGGAAAAGGAAAGGAAAAATGAAAGGAAACAGGACACAATCATCTGATTTAAAAAGCTCAGAGAGACTTTTATTTTGAAAAAGAACCATTATTTGATGGTTCTTTGAGGCACCTTGATCTTTTACGGACCGTTTACAGGAATGTTTTTTTTCAAAGAATTTCATGCTAAAAGGTTTTTTTGTGGAACCAAAAATGCTTCTTCTTCTTCTTCTTCTGTCAGCGCTCCGTAGAACCCTGTGTGGTTCCGGTCGGCACCTTTATGTCTCAGAGTGCAGGTGATGGAAAGTTTAACGGTCAGAGGGATCCGTGCGTTGGTTGTCGGCGGCTCCATATTTTATGATGTGTGATGCTGAGTGAGAGGCCGGCTGCAGACGTTTTTAGCAAAGCCTTTTTTCTGTCTGCCTCTCTGTTTTCCGAAGGTAACACCACAGCTAATATATAATATATAATAAAGAAAAATAAAGCACGCACACAGAGACAGGCCTTAAGCAAGAAAAATGGATGACGGGCTCCAGCTGCAGCCGTGTTTAATCTTATTTAGTGTTTTAGTTTTATTGTTGTGTTGTAATTCACTGAGGAGAAGAGCTAAACGCCTGAAATATAAATGAAATAAATGTAATAGTCATATGCGTTTCATTAGGAGAGATCAATGACTTCTTAAGCCTCCATAATCCTAAATTAATAACAACCACAATCCAACAATTACGACTTCAAAATGAAGCGAGGAGGAATCCGAACGAGGCGCTCTGGGAATTCCTCAAAAATCACAAATTATTAAAATGGAATAAAATAAAGCAGAGATGATTAAAAGCTAATCCACATGACACGTATTCATCTTTTCTTTATTTTTTCTTTATTTTTTTTTTCTTTCTTTTCTTTCTTTAAGGCTGGGGCTTTTATTATTTTTTTTTTATATTTGATTTTTCTTTTTCTTTCTTTTTCTTTTTTTTTTTTCCCAAAACGACGCAATTTAGAGGGAGAGTTGATCTGTGTGAGAGCTCGTTAGAGAGAGGAAGAGACGAGACGGACGCTGAAAATTTGATGATGGAGGAGAGAGAGAGAGAGAGAGAGAGAGAGAGAGAGAGAGAGGGCGAGCGAGCATGGGTTATTAAGCAGAGCTGGTGGTGAAATGTTAAAGTGGCTGAAAGACGCTTTTAAAAAGATACTAATTAAAACAAATGTCTCGACTGCACATGACTTTTTAAAGAGCCGTGTGTGTGTGTGTGTGTGTGTGTGTGTGTGTGTGTGTGTGTGTGTGTGTGTGTGTGTGTGTGAGTGTGTGTGTGTATGTGTGTGTGGCCGGGGCCAGCGAATGATTTAATGGTGTGTGTTTATTCAGCAGTATTATCTGTCTGTCTATCTATAAATCTGTCTGCTCTCTCCTCCTATCCTCCCTTTTCATTGTTCCTACTCCCTCCTTTCCTTCCCTCCTTTCCTTCCTCCCAGCTTCCTTCCTTCCTTCCTTCCTTCCTTTCCTTCTCTTCTTCTTCCTTCCTCTGTCATCCTCACATTTGCAGGAGAAATTGTCACAATAATTAATGACATCTCCATCTTATACCAACAAACTCTCATCCCTTGTTTCCTCCCTTCCTCCCGTCCTTACATTCCTTCTCTCTGTCCCTCGTTTAACCCCCCACCTCTCTCTCTCTCTCTCTCTCTCTCTCCATCACCGAAGTCCTTTGTTAGGTTTTGATAAATTGGCTGTGACACTCTGCCAAAATGGCCGCCCTCTCTCTCTCTCTCTCTCTCTCTCTCTCTCTCTCTCTCTCTCTCTCTCTCTCTCTCTCTCTCTCTCTCCAGGGTTCTTACACCCTCAGCTAATTGAATTGGCAATTTGTGTAACAGTACCTGCCCCCCCCTCCACACACACACACACACACACACACACACACACACACACACTCTTGTCCCCAGGCTCTGGCTGGCGGTCAGGAGGTTTTCGTCTAGTCCTCCTCTAATCCAGCCTTCCAGCACCGTGAGCGAACACACACACACACACACACACACTCACACACACACACAGAGAGAGAGAGAATGGGGAAGCCTGGTTTGTTGCCAATTTCATATTAAACAAGAAATAAATTAACAACAGCAATAATCTTTGACTTTGAGAAAGCCAAAGTTAAACTGACTTTCCAATGAAATATTCACACACACACACACACACACACACACACACAAACATACACACACACACACACACACACACACACACAGACATGCACATAAATGTAAAAATCTATGTACATATGTAGTGTCAACAACACCTCCAACACATCCAAGCAGGATTGTGTGTGTGTGTGTGTGTGTGCATGTCTGTGTTTATCTTCTTCACACTCTGAGATGACTGTGTGTGTGTGTGTGTGTGTGTGTGTGTGTGTGTGTGTGTGTGTGTGTGTGTGTGTGAGTGAAATGATTATTAATAATGTTTAATGAATTCATAGTAAACTACTTACTAACAGCTCATGGTTCCACACATGATAACATTTTCTACACTATATTATATATTATGTATTGTTAATGAATACCAAATGAAAGAGGCATTGTCGATGTGAGGGGCGTGGCCTGGATGATGCGGGCG
>NC_044001.1:2570476-2572976 GCF_902150065.1 Myripristis murdjan | reverse complement strand
ACACACACACACACACAGACACACACACACACAGTTTCATTAGTGACAGTTAGCCCCACTCCTGCACTTATAGAATAATAATTATACATTAAATGGCAGGATAAATAGCATAAACAGCAAGTGTTACAGAAGCAATCAGAAATATGAATGTAAAAGCAATAAGATAAATTTAGCCACGCCCCCTTTCCATAACGCGTGACCTGTTTTTATGGCATCGAAGGTGTCGCTGCACTCAGCAGAGTTAGAGTGGCGAGACGTTAAAAACTTGAAATGTTCACAAGAACTGAAGTTAATGAAAAAAAAGCTAAAACAACATTAATTCCAAACGACAGTCAGCATCAAATACTCGACTTCTAAAGCAAAATAAATTCCATACAGCGTTCGCATTAGAGCACAAACAGCCAAATATCCTTTAAAATAAAAAGGAAAAACCTAAAATCTAAAACCCAAAGCTAAAGCCTGGCCCAGACCGCCTCCACTGCTTTTTCATGCAAACGGCTGCATCATGAATCATTGCACCTGTTTAACACAAATCATCTAAGAGCCACTTACCTGAGAGCCAGTCTGCCTCACCTGTCCTGTGTCAGCACACTGAGGTGCATACTGTGTTAGGACAGGTGTGTTATCTTACTACAGGTGTGTTACTGCAGGTGTGTTACTACAGGTGTGTTATCTTACAGGTGTGTTATGTTACTACAGGTGTGTTATGTTACTACAGGTGTGTTACTACAGGTGTGTTATGTCACTACAGGTGTGTTATGTTACTACAGGTGTGTTACTACAGGTGTGTTACTGTAGGTGTGTTACTGCGGGTGTGTTATGTTACTACAGGTGTGTTATGTTACCACAGGTGTGTAATGTTACAGGTGTGTTATGTTACTACAGATGTGTTTGTTACAGGTGTGTTCTGTTACTACAGGTGTGTTACGTTACTACAGGTGTGTTCTGTTACAGGTGTGTTATGTTACCACAGGTGTGTAATGTTACAGGTGTGTTACGTGACTACAGGTGTGTAATGTTACAGGTGTGTTACGTGACTACAGGTGTGTTATGTTACAGGTGTGTTAGGTGACTACAGGTGTGTAATGTTACAGGTGTGTTACGTGACTACAGGTGTGTAATGTTACAGGTGTGTTACGTGACTACAGGTGTGTTATGTTACAGGTGTGTTAGGTGACTACAGGTGTGTAATGTTACAGGTGTGTTACTACAGGTGTGTTACTGCAGGTGTGTTACTACAGGTGTGTTACGTGACTACAGGTGTGTTATGTTACAGGTGTGTTACGTGACTACAGGTGTGTTACGTAGCTGAAACAGGCTGCAGGTCAAACTGAGCACAGAGAAACACTGACGCTACAAAACGTGTCCAGGAGCCTGAGGACACGTCTCAGGTTCATGCTGACCCACCTGTCCACCTGTCCACACTAAATTAGAGAAAGTCATGAGATATGAAGAGAAAGAAGCGATGGTAAACACTGAATGAGGGATAACAGGTGGATAATGTTACAGCACATCTGGAAAAGCTTCTTCTGCAGAGGGACCAGCCAAAGCCGTCAGGTGACGTTGTGCAGGAGAACAGGTGCAGAACGTCTCGGCAGAACCTCGGAACCGACCTGAGCTGCTCCACACTCCTCCACGGCTCCCGCTGCATTTCTTCTTCATCTGTTTTAATCCTGCAGACAGAGGCAGAGAGCGAGCGTCCTCCTCTCCTTCTGCTCCTCTGCACATCGCACTGTCGCATGCGTGTGTGTGTGTGTGTGTGTGTGTGTGTGTTTGTGTGTGTTGACACCAATCTGCAGCGAGCAGAAATCCACTCACGCTGCGCTGAGCATCGCGTGTTAACACCGTGTTCTGATCCGCAGACACCAGACATCCCATAATGCCTTGTTATAATCCCTCGAGAGTCGCTATGACAACCATATGCGGCGGATCCCGAGGCGAAGTGAAGCAGCTGCGAGATTGGAAGTGACACGAAACAACATGGGCTTCACTTACCTGGGAGCTGGAGGGTGTGTGTGTGTGTGTGTGTGTGTGTGTGTGTGTGTGTGTGTGTGTGTGTGTTTGTTTGTGTGTGTGTGTGTGTGTGTGTGTGTGTGTGTGTGTGTGTGTGTGTGAGGTTGCACAGGAGGGGAATGAGTATTTATACTGTTGGGATTTTGTTGGAGAAAGTGTGTCTGTGTATAAATCTCTGTGTGTGTGTGTGTGTGTGTGTGTGTGTGTGTGTGTGTGTGTGTGTGTGTTTTGGGGTAGTATGAAGAAAAGCAACATTGTGTCATTGTAATTTGAACAAACTGTCTTTCATATTTTTCATATTTATTCGTTTTTGCACATCAAACAAACCAATCACTGTCCTACTTTAATTATCAGCTCGGAAAATATTAAAAGCTGCTTTTATTTTTATGTTGTTCACTGAAATGATACAGTTTTAGTTGAGTCTACTCTCAGAGAAACACTGGTTCTTAAAAAGGTTCTTCAAAACGCTCTGTGGTTCCACAGAGAA
>NC_044001.1:2557976-2562976 GCF_902150065.1 Myripristis murdjan | reverse complement strand
CCCGCCTGACAGATTAGGACCGACCGCCGCCGCTGGATTATGGGATTACTGTGGCGGAGGTTCACAAACAGGAAACATGTGTGCGTGTGTGTGTGTGTGTGTGTGTGTGTGTGTGTCCGAGAGGAGAGCAGACAAGCAAAATTAGGCAGATTACACACCGAATATTCTGAGAAAAAAAAATCTGCATTTTCAAGATAAAAAAATGGATATTCCCTGAGATTAAAGTGTCAAATTTATGAAAAAAAAAAAAAAAAACAGAAGAACCACTTTAACTAAAGTGGTTCTTCTGGGATTATAAATCTGGGACTATAAAGTCACAAAATCCCAGTCTCCTCCTCAGCATCTGGACTCTGAAGAGACGTTGCTGTGACTTGGGCCGATTCAGAAGAAAACAATCTTGCAAATTTTCGTGTTTTTTCTCATAAATTTCTCATTTCCCCCTCTAAATTTACGAATTTAACCCCAGAAATTCTGAGATTCTTTCTCAGAATATTCCCCCCCTCCCCCGGCTACATCTTGTTTTTTTGTTTTTTTTTCCTCACAGTGGCACTAACACGCCGTCAGATTAACTCAAAGCTCGTTCTACATGTGAAATAAATTTTTCCTCCAGTCAATAATCTACAGCATCATGTCGTCACATAAGTGGGAAAAAAATCAAAAAGTGTTTCCCAGTTCAGGCTCCGCCCCCTCTGCCTGTCTCATTTCCGGAGTGTGTGTGTGTGTGTGTGTGTGTGTGTGTGTGTGAGATGGTCGCTGGACGGGACGGTCCCGCTCAGACTGTGTGTTTCCTCTTCCATATCCTATTCTACACACACACATTTCATTAATTTGAGCCTCTTTAGTTGCTAATCAGTTTAAAGGTACAGCACATGATGGTGTAGTTTGTTGACCTTTTGTTGCTGCTCCTCTGAAAACACAGAGCTGATAATCTGATAAATCCTCACCAGATAATCTGTCAAATATCTGCTGATAATCTGTACATGATAATCCGTCAGATATCTGCTCATAACGCGCTGAGAGCCGGCAGACGGCCAAAATAAAGAGACACTGAGCAGACTTTGGTGAATTTTGAAGATCTGGATGTTCAAAACAGAACATTACCAAGCACACACACACACACACACACACACACACACACACACACACACACACACACACACTAACCGCTGCATTTCAGATGTATTTCTCTCTGTGTGTCTGAACATTGAACTCCAGGCCTTGAGATGAATTTTTAAGGTCTGCATATTCAAAAGAGAACACATTACCACACACACACACACACACACACACACACACACACACTTCCACACACACACACACACACACCCCGCCTGCATGTGCAGATGACTCCAGAGGCCCGGCGTGACCCGGCGGCGGCCAGACTAAAAGGTCACGGCGGCGAGCGGCAAGCCTCGCATCCTGATTACCCAGAACCCCCCTCTCACTTCCTGTGAGGTCCGCGAGGTTCATTAGCGGTGGGAATACGGGCGGGCGGCTGGAGCGAGCGGGCGAGCGAGGCGGCGAGAGAGAGAGAGAGAGAGAGAGAGAGAGAGAGAGGGGAAACAGCGAGCTCTCATTGGTTATGCAGCCGACGGTCCGAGGCTTGTCTGCATCTCTAATTGTTTGATTTTTAAGGCGGAGCGGCTCTTTAAACAAACATGCTCTTATGCTAATGGCGGCCTCCTGACAAGGCGGTGGGGGAGGTGCGGGGGCATGAGGGATTCTGGGAGTTTTTTGGTGCGGGGGGCGGTGGGGAGGGGGGGCGTCTGGAGCTGAATATGATTTGGATAATTAAAGATGACAGAGGAAATCGCCTCCTTTGTCTTGACAGGTGGAGGGAGGGGGGGTGGGGGTCGGTCCTGATTGCTGTCAATCAAGCGGTCCGGTGGGAGGAGCCGCGGAGGCTGGCGGCTCGTCGTGAACTTTGACCCCGCCGGGGCCGAGTGAATTCATGTGTGTGTGTGTGTGTGTGTGTACTGGAGAGAGAGAGAGAGAGAGAGAGAGAGAGAGAGAGAGAGAGAGAGAGAGACGGAGGGGGGAGAGAGTGTGTTAACAACCTTGAGAGACAGACTGAATTTCAACAGGCTCAGGGCGATCGAGAGAGAGAGAGAGAGAGAAATTGATAGGAGGATTAGAGAAAATCGAGAGGAAAAGGGTGAACGAGGTTAGAGAGAACAGAGAGAGAGAGAAACAATGGAAGGAGAGGGAGGGAGGGAGGCCATTTTAATTATAATTTTATAAACTAAATTTAAATGACAGCACAGATGTTTCGAGCGATCTGATTGGTCGAGAGCCGTCACATGACTCTAACAGCTAACAGAAACAACGCGCTGCCTGTGAGATCAGGGCAGATCTTGTTTCCAGATGTAACTTTTGGTTTGGATTCTGACGTGAAGAAGAAAACGTTCAGTAGATTAAAGTCGTCGCCACGCCGCGTCGCAGAAGAAGAGCTGAACCAATCCGCAGCTTTTTAACAGCTGGACACAAAGTCATGGAACATGTAACAGCTGTAACAGATGGAACATGTAACAGATGGAGCATGTAACGCTGTAACAGATGGAACATGTAACAGATGGAGCATGTAACGCTGTAACAGATGGAACATGTAACGCTGTAACAGATGGAACATGTAACGCTGTAACAGATGGAACATGTAACAGATGGAACATGTAACAGATGGAACATGTAACAGATGGAACATGTAACGCTGTAACAGATGGAACATGTAACAGCTGTAACAGATGGAACATGTAACGCTGTAACAGATGCAGTGTTGTAATGTAACAAAGTACAAATACTTCGTTACTGTACTTAAGTAGAATTTTCACATATCTGTACTTTACTTCGTTATTTATATTTCTGACAACTTTTACTTTTACTCCACTAAATTTCCGAAATAAAATGTGTACTTTTACTCCGATACATTTCTCTTAACCACCTTCGTTACTCGTTACTTCAAAATAAAAGTTGAATTGGTGACGTAATTCCTGTTTGTTATCGTTTCAACCGCGGCCGCCAAGTGCGAAGAAGAAGCTCCACCACCGGACACAGTGGGTAACCGGCTGCTCATATATGAATCGCCGCAGGCTTTCTATGTTTTTTCGGCAGCATCTTTGTGATTTTTTGTGCATTCGTTCGTGAGTGCTGAAGGAGTCGGTCTTTAATTTGCGGTTGCCCTCGTTCGCCCTGCGTCCCAAATGAAGCTGCACGTCAAACCAGACTTTACAGACAAGCCCCCAAGGTGTGTTTGAACTTCCTGCCTGAAAGTGCTTCATCTTCTGGCAGTCTGCCTCGGTTCTGGCTTGGTGGTGGGAAGATCTGTCACGTCCTTCTCGGCGGAGTTTCTTTACCACACCGGCGAAAACATTGTTGCTGGTGGTGAATTGAGCATCATTTAACAGACACCAAGCAGCTCCTCCAACCACTCATCCAGGCTCAGGCCACCCAGCAAATCAAAATTCACCACAAAGTCTGACATTTTGTTCACAAAAGTCTTGAAACAAATGTGACCTAACGAGGAAGTGGAGCGCAGAGTAGTTGGTTGCTAGGCAACGCTATGTCCGTTTACACTGGCGCAGGGATATTTTGTGTTGCGGTCTGCCAGCGGGTTACCCTGATTTTACAACGGCATGGAACGCGGCTCAGCCAATCAAATTTAAGGATGGGAAGCACCCGTTTTATAATTTCAAATAATAACTCGCGCTCGTGACAGTTGTTGCCATTTGCCAAGTTCAGTTTGTCCAAACAGGGAGGCTGAGAGACAGAGAGAGCTGTTGATGGTGACAGAAGTTTAACGGTAATGTTAAAAAGTTGAAGCTTTTTTCTCCTGTACCCAGGTTGCTTTTACTGTAAGGAAGCCACAATAAATTCATTATCAAAATTCTAACCGCTCACTTTGTTTAAATACTTTTACTTTTACTTCTAATACTTAAGTACAGAAAATATCAGAAAATTACTTTTGATACTTAAGTACAATAAATGTCAGGTACTTTAAGACTTTTACTCAAGTAATATTCTAAAAGGTGACTTTAACTTCTACCAAAGTCATTTTCTGGTGAGATACTTGTACTTTTACTCAAGTATAGCTTTCAAATACTTTATACAAGACTGAACAGATGGAACATGTAACAGATGGAACATGTAACAGCTGTAACAGATGGAACATGTAACAGATGGAACATGTAACAGCTGTAACAGATGGAACATGTAAAAGATGGAACATGTAACGCTGTAACAGATGGAACATGTAACGCTGTAACAGATGGAACATGTAACAGATGGAGCATGTAACGCTGTAACAGATGGAACATGTAACGCTGTAACAGATGGAACATGTAACGCTGTAACAGATGGAACATGTAACAGATGGAACATGTAACAGCTGTAACAGATGGAACATGTAACAGATGGAACATGTAACAGCTGTAACAGATGGAACATGTAACGCTGTAACAGATGGAACATGTAACAGATGGAACATGTAACAGCTGTAACAGATGGAACATGTAACGCTGTAACAGATGGAACATGTAACAGATGGAACATGTAACAGCTGTAACAGATGGAACATGTAACAGATGGAACATGTAACAGATGGAACATGTAACGCTGTAACAGATGGAACATGTAACAGATGTAACAGGTAACACTGTAACAGATGGAACATGTAACAGATGGAACATGTAACGCTGTAACAGATGGAACATGTAACAGATGTAACATGTAACGCTGTAACAGATGGAACATGTAACAGATGGAACATGTAACAGCTGGAACAGATGGAACATGTAACGCTGTAACAGATGGAACAAGTAACGCTGTAACAGATGGAACATGTAACGCTGTAACAGATGGAACATGTAACGCTGTAACAGATGGAACATGTAACAGATGGAACATGTAACGCTGTAACAGATGGAACATGTAACAGATGTAACAGGTAACACTGTAACAGATGGAACATGTAACAGATGGAACATGTAACGCTGTAACAGATGGAA
>NC_044001.1:2542976-2552976 GCF_902150065.1 Myripristis murdjan | reverse complement strand
CACAAGACTAGAACAAGTATGTTTTTTGGAAATCAGCCCGAAACACAAGGCATCATGGGTAGAGGGAGACCGAGTGACATGCGGCTGGTCTTAACACCACAGAAGAAGAGACAGACGGGTTCACCGTGACGTCCAGTGTCAAACTGTGATTGGTCAGCGTGAAGTTGAGCCGACAAAATGCAGAAATATGACTTTTCCACTTTCTGCTCTATAAGAAAGAACGCAGGTTGCTTTTTTAATTTGATTTAACTTAAAA
The DNA here is from genome assembly GCF_902150065.1 of Myripristis murdjan. Taxonomy (NCBI): domain Eukaryota; kingdom Metazoa; phylum Chordata; class Actinopteri; order Holocentriformes; family Holocentridae; genus Myripristis; species Myripristis murdjan. The sequence goes on along the minus strand of NC_044001.1, from coordinate 2,552,720 downwards.
TCATTCTTATCATTATTATATAATTCTTCTTTATTTTATATCATTTTTATATCATTATCATTTTATCTTTTTATGCTATATTATATTATATTTTATTTCATTTTTTCATTTCATTTTATTTTATTTGTTTTGTTTTTTCATTTCATTTCATTTTATTTTATTTTGTTTAAATTTTTTAAATTAAATTAAATTTAGTTTTGTTTTAGTTTTTTTAAATTTTTATTTTATTTTATTTTGTTTTATTTTTTCCATTTTATTTTATTTTATTTTATTTTCACTCATATTTTTGCCACTTTTTACTTGGTCTAGTATTTTATATTACTAGTTAGTTTATTATGAACATGGACACGTGTTGAAGACAGGATTTTTTTTTTAAACATAACATAAAAAAGCAAAAGAAGACAAAAGAGATAGATAAAAAAGAAAGGGAAAAGGTAAAAATCAAAAATAGATGAAAAAAAAAACATATCTATTTTTATTTACTGCATGGCTCCCATGATGCTCTGCTGCGGGTGCCGTCGTCATGTTTCTACATGAAAACATGGAAAACGAAGCGTTTGGCCTCAGAGCCGCGTCGACAGCTCCTGCTGTGTGTTCAGCGCTGCGTGGAGCCCCGGGTGGGTGGAGTCTGATGCGTGTGTGTGTGTGTGTGCGGGGGGTGGGGGGTGTTTGCGGTCGTGCTGCGGCGCTCCTCGGCAGACGGCGCGGCGGCCGTGCGCGCGGCGGATTGGAGGCCCGCTGCAAAGCTAAACTGGCTCGATGTGAGGAAGGCGAGTCGGACTAACCTCTCACTCGGCTGCTGCTGGAGGCGTTTGTTTTCCACTCCAGTACGTGCCTCTGCACACAATCAGCTGGTTAGACTGTGGAGCCCCAAGTCCAGGGATGCAGCTAGCGTGTGTGTGCGTGTGTGTGTGTGTGTGTGTGTGTGTGTCAGCACCAACGCCTCTCCCTTGTTGCTGTATGTTATATGGATGTCTGTGATGTTGTTGGGCGTGTTTGTGCATTTGATTGTGCTTTTGTTTATGTGTTATGACGGTATGTATAGCGCTCGGTGTGTGTGTGTGTGTGTGTGTGTGCGTGTGTGGCACAGACAAATGCACCGGTGCAAATTGAAATAACAAGAGGATTGCGGTGGAAGAGGTGGAGGAAGTGAAATTGAATGATCCAGACAGATTCTCTGCACTGAATGGGAGTTGCATGACCAATAAAAAAAAAATTAAGAAAAAAAAATCTCAAATTAGGTAAATAAAAGGTGAAAAATGACGTCCCTGAAGGAAGAAAGACAGAAAGAAAGAGCGAGAAAAAGAAACAAATCAAGATGAAAAGTGGGGACAGCGCAAACGACAAGAACAAGAATAATCTTTATGAGATACAACCTCAGAAAATCATTTTGGGGCGCCGGGCGCTCCATCTGCCGCCGCCGTGAAAAATACAGAAAAATCATTAAAGGGGCGGAAGCGAGCCGAGCTGCTGCTTTTATGGATTAATAACTGCAAGGCGGGGGGAGAAAAACACCCGACGTCAATACAGTTAATTTGTTAAACTGGAAACAGGAGCCGGAAGAGAGAGAGAGAGAGAGAGATGGAGGGAGGAAGAGAGAGAGAGAGAGAGAGATGGAGAGATGGAGAGAGAGAGGATGTCAGACGAGATAAGGGCTGCTGATTCAGTTGTACAAACATTTCTCTGAGGCAGAAATCATTTCATTGGTCGAGTCAGAGCTCAGTGGGCGGGGCCAAAGCCAAACGAGTCCACGGGTTGGTGAAATACTGTTTTTATATACACTGCGTTCCAACTTATTATGCAAATAATATTTTTGTCCAATTTTCCTAAATATTCAATGAAAATGACAGTCAGTATAATTTTCAAGTCACCAACAGTTAGAGTATAATTTGATTTTTATTGAACAAAACTCAAAATGATAACAGTATTTTTTTAAAAAATAAAAACCTCAAAATACACTGTTCCAAGCTATTATGCAGAACAGATTTTCAAAACATTTTGTAGGTTGTAAAGAACTGAAAATGGTCATTTGTTGACTTTGCAGCATTAGAAGGTCATATTTACGGACATCAAAAGCTATTTCAATCAAAAACATCTTAGGCCATCTTAGTCGTGCATGAAGATGATTTTGCTACTTAAGTAGTTTTCCTTTAATTGGGCTCACCTGGCAAACTAATTATCACAGGTGTCTGAAATTGATTTCAGTGACCCAAAGAGACCTAAGACACAATACCAGCCATGAGTTTAATTGAAAAACAAAAAATTAAATGTTTATGGCACTTAAATCCAAATTGCATAAGTTGGAACACAGTGTAATGTTGTGTTTGTATCTCTGCACTCACTTCTATAGCAAAATAACACACATTTTGCACAGAAACACCAACGAAGAAGATCATGCCCCGCCCATGATGGTAGAAATTACAGTAAAAAACTATCAAAGAGTAAAAAAAAAAATGATCATAAAATCCAAAAAAGTACATCACAATAGTCGGTGCACTAAATTACCCCAAACCAAGAAGCAGCACTTTAATATTTGCTGTCATAATATGTTGGTAATATGCATGAATGTGTATAAAACACGCGATTTTACTGTGAAAATCAACATTTGGGGGTAAAATGAATGGGAAAACAGCATCATTTCAAAAGCATGTATTTACACTAAAATTAGTCGTGACTTATTCTATTCTGTTTAAATGAGCATCCGAATTTTCAGTAGAAAACCTCTATCAGTCAGCAAAAACATGCCTTAAACCGTGAATGTATACTGGAATATATCACAAACAGGTTTATATTACAGCTGTTCTTTTTAAAGAAAGTTACGGTAAACAGGTTTACAGTAGATCTGTTTTTGCTGGGGTCATTTCTTGATCGTGAAAGTTGCGGGTTTCAAACCAGCATACCGTAACGTCCCGTATACACTGTCACCGTGTTTTTTTTTTTTTTTTACAGTGAAGCTCCGGCGACCACAGCGGCCAGGATTTTACTGTAAATGTCACTGATTTTTTTATTTTTTACAGTACATTTTCCTCTACAAAATCACTGTAGATTACAAAAGTCAGCTGGACTAATAAAGTTATTCCAGTGTGATTCTACATGATACTACAACTCCCATCAGCCCCGTCTGCACACCAGGGGCTCGTCCCATCGGTCCGTCCACGCCGTCGCCTCGCCAGTCACACACAAACGCACAAAAAAAAAAAAAGAAAAAAAAGAGAAAAAAAAACGCAAAACGATGCAAAAATATTTAATCTGAATGTTTCCTGTCCACATTTTAACAAGCAACGTGCCAGAATCACATTTTGATTCTATGATGTGAAATCTTTAGCTTCATTAAATTAACTGGAATGGAAAACATGGAACTCTGGTTTAAATATATTTAATAAAAATGAATGACAGCAATAGCTTTTTATAATTTTGAAAAAGTTCTCAGGAACTTTTGTGTAATCTCTCTCCAGCACCACATGTACTGCAACACACACACACACAGCTGGAATATTTTACATTAAAACACAGAATAATAAGCTTTTCTATAACATAATAATAAAAATAAAAATAATAGTTTTTCCATTGCTGTGTCTCTCTGCTCAAGCCTCTTCCAGTTTATTTATAAAGGTAATAAATGTATTTTTATTGCTCAAATCCCCTCAATCAGTCGCTCATTATTAGACAATATTGGACTTTTTAAAAAATGTTTTTATTATTTTACAAGATCTGCCTGCACAGCGGATGTTTTTTTGTTTGGAATCGACTCTTTGAATTGACTGGATCAGTTCCAAAACATAGAAACTGAATTTGCAGAATGAGTTTGGTTAAACTTTACTTCAGGCACATTTACACTGTCGCCTGTAATATTCCTGTAATATTCCTGTGATATTCCTGAAATATTCCTATGGTTACTCGGTTGCATCTGGGGAAAAGCTAGAGGCTTGTTGGGAACTATTTCCTGCCATAGAACACCATCAAATTGTATCCCTCCGCCTGCTGTTTGTGCCAGGTGGATGAAGCAAACAGAGAAACAGGTTGGTGTGACTGCAGGGTCGCCGGTTCAAATCCCAGTGCTGCCTGAAGCAAATGACTCGGTCCTGCCTTCTAGCTGTGTGTGTGTGTGTGTGTGTGTGTGTGTGTGTGTGTGTAGTTAAGTCCATTGACCTTGCTTCATCTCCCCGTGAGCAGGACAAATATTTAAAATAGATGTCATGTCCTGGACCGCCTCCAATCTAGCAGCCACCGTGTGTGTGTGTGTGTGTGTGTGTGTGTCTGTGTGTGTGTGTGCTGAAAAAGCTGCCATGCCATGCAAAGCTCTCTCTCTCTTTCTCTTTTCCTCTATCACTCTCTCTCTCTCTCTTTCCGACAGCCACTAATAATAACGCATGAAGACAGTCACACCAAATGAAGACAAATGCCGCTCGCCGCCCTCCAATCATACTCTCTCTCTCTCTCTCTCTCTCTCTCTCTCTCTCTCTCTCTATTTTATCTCTCTCTCTCTCTCTCTTTAGCTCTCTCTCTCCCTCGCTCAACCTCGATCGGCCTCATTTTTTCCTTCTTCCCTCCTCTTATTCTCTGTCTTTCATTCCTCCACATCTCCATCCCTCCTCTCTCTCTCTCTCTCTCTCTCTCTCTCTCGCTCTCTCTGTGTGTGTGTGTGTGTGTGTGTGTGTGTGTGAGACGTGACGTGAGATGTGAGATGTCTTTATAAATCTCACAGGTGTCATCTGAACACGGCGACACGTGGCGCTCAACAGCATTTCAGCTCTAAATCTGATCTGGTATTTATTGTTATGATGGAGAGCAAAGGCCAGCAAATATTACCATCATCTGCAAGCCATAACAATAAAATAAAATAAAATAAAAAATAAAACAAAATAAGTAAAATAAAATAAAATAAAATAAAACAAAGTAAAGTAAATATTAAATTAAATTAAATTAAGTGGAAGTGAATAGTAATAATAACAATAATATTAATAATATTAATAATAATATAACGGTTATGATGATGATGATGATGATGATATAGTGCACCCTATAGGCCAAGCAAGTATTATCATTATCTGTTAGCCATAACATTAAAATGACATAAATAAATTTAATTTAATTTAATTCAGTTAAGTGAATAGTCCTTTTAATAGTCATTGAAGTTAGGGCATTCCAGCCGTCTTGGACAGAGGACAACAACAACAACAACAACAACAACAACAACAACAACAACAACAATAATAATAATAATAATAATAATATTTTATAGTCCACACTTTAGGTCAAGCAAATATTAGTGTTATTTCTAATTCATAAAAATAGAAAATAAATTAAATTGAATTACATTAAATAAAGTGGGAGCAATAGATAACAACAATGACAATAATAATAATAGTGATATATAATTCCACAGTACAGGCTGGTAGTTTAGTGACAAACTAAATTAATTATTTAATTTTTATTTATTTATTTTGTCACACAGACTGCACAGTGGAGTTTTGTTTACTGCGTAACACCAAAAAACAAATAAATAATAATAATAAAAAAATCACTCCGGATCAGTTTTCCAGTCAGTTCCCATGTTTTTTCCGGTGGATGCAGCGTCTTTCTCTACATGTAACCCTGCAATGTACTGGTTTCCTGTTTCTGATCCAACTGGGAGAGTGCGACAGGCAGACAGACGGGAGGTTTGTGTGATTTGTGAGACAGGCAGACAGACAGAAACTGACAGGAAGACGAGAGTCCAACTCGTTAAAAAAAAAAAAAAAAAGGCCTATCACAGTCTGTTTCTTCTTGTTTCCATCAGCGTGTCTCTTTATTCCCTTTGATCTGCACACAAACACACACTTTACACCACACACCATCCCTGCACGCACACACACACACACACACACACACACACACACACACACACACATGCAAGAACACACACAGGCATGATGTTTTTTTTGGTTTTTTTTTAACAGCAGAAGAGCTTAAAGGGCAATACAGATGAAGTAAGAAATTGCATGCATACACACACACACACACACACACACTCTGCTGGCATGGCTAATCATGGCTAGCACTCCGCAGCTCTCTGCTTAATCACATGCTTCCTCGTTCTCTTTAATGTCTCCTTAGTTCCTGATTAACTTAATGATAAAAGATACACTGATAACATCTTCAGTATTAGCGGGAGAAAATGTAATTACAATGCTCGTTTAATCAATTATCCCCGCAGTTATGGCGCTAACATCACCGTTCAGCCGTATATTTGTTAATTTGCGGCGGCGGGGAGGTTTTCGGCCCCAGAGAGACGCGGCGGCGTTTGGCTTCACCGGCAGGAAAACGTCTGGTTTTGTTTCGTTATCATCGGTCCCGTGGAAATCCTCACCAGCGACTGGAAAACACACAGCCGTGATCCCCAGAATGACTGAAAACAGCCTCACTGAACTGGACATTCAGCGGCAATTGCTTCAAGTGTCTCTTCTGCTTTATTTTTAATATCATCGATTACATTGTTCATGATAATAAACAAGTGCATGAGCTAATTTATTAAGCCACTGAGCCACTATGTCACCAAAATTATCCTGCAGATGTTTGTTTGTTTTTTTTTTGTTTTTTTTTGTGTTGAGCTGAACTGTTTCTGTCTGCAGTTTTTACAAAATATAGAAACATCTGAGAAGAACTTTTTTTTTTTTTTTTTTTTTTTTTTTTTAAATGGGTCATATGAAATGTGTTAGTGCGACCACCACAAGTGAGCTGGATAAATTAGATTAGAAGTGGACCCATTGAAAATCAGTGCATGAGTGTTTCATCATTAGAATCAATGCAGACTGGAGCCACGCGCTGCTGCATGTTGGTGTGTTGAACTGATATTTTAAGGTATGCAATATCGGTAAAAATTTTTTTAAAAAAATACAAAAAATCCTGGCTATCAGCATTTTCAGTATCAACAACAATATTGATCGGCATCAGCGATTTAAAATCAGTATCAGCTGTGAAAGTCCTCCAAGTGTTTGTCAAAAAAAAAAAAAAAAAAAAAATTAAGTGGACCCATTGAAAATCAGTGCATTAGTGTTTCATTATTAGAATCAATGCAGCCTGGAGCCACGCGCTGCTACATGTTGGTGTGTTGAACTGATATTTTAAGGTATTCAATATCGGTAAAAAAAAAAATACAAAAAAAATACAAAAAATACAAAAAATCCTGGCTATCAGCGTTTTCAGTATCAACAACAATATTGATCGGTATCAGCGATTAAAAATCAGTATCAGCTGTGAAAGTCCTCCAAGTGTTTGTCAAAAAAAAAAAATGTGTGTAGCAGTACAAAAAAAAAAAAAAAAAAAAAAAAAAAAAAAGACAATGAAATAGTTTTTCAGGAGTGGACGGTGCCATTGTGTTTACTTTTCCACGTCGCCAAGCAGCTGTGATGTTCGTATTATTCAATTTTTGTTAAATAAATATCAAGCAAATTTAACTTTTTTATGATTTATGGTATTATAACTATGTAATAACCTCACAAAAGATATTTTGAGTGTCTCCTGAGTGCAGGACTCATAAAGCAGCGATAAAAGAGAGCACAGTGAGTAAAAATGTTAAAAACATCTTGCTCAGGAGAGGCGCTCACCTGCTGCTGCGTCCTGATTGGAGGAAAGCTCCTGTCAGTCATGTGGTGGACAGAGGTTCGCGCTCGCTGGCTGTTTCCAGTCACAAACCGAACTGCCTGCTTTCCGTACACGGCAGCTTTCCTCCAATCAGGGCGCAGCAGCAGGTGAGCGGCTCTCAGGTGAGTGGCTACCTGCAAACAGGGAAGCCCCGCCCCCTCTCAAACACCTCGACTTTAACTCCCTCACCTCGGCCTGGTCGGTGTTTCTCACTGCCAGATCGCCTCGTCATGCAGCAGGTCTGTGTCACACCTGTGCATCCTGTGTGTGTGTGTGTGTGTGTGTGTGTGTGTGTGTGTGTGTGTGTGTGTGTGTGTGTGTGTGTGTGAGCAGCCGCGCAGTAACAGTTTTGTGGGTTAATGAGACTGAAGCTGCTTCTCCATCTCCTGCTCAGGCAACACAAATCCACACGGAGTAACACACACACTCAGGCTTATGACGGCTTCACACCCGCTACATGTGTCATGTGTGTTGTCTGTGTGTGTGTGTGTGTGTGTGTGTGTGTGTGTGTGCGTGTGTGTGTTTTGGAAGGGTACGCTAAGGTTAAACTGCAGAGCTACAGCTTCCATCTGGAGAGCATTAGTTAAAGAGATTTATCAACACCAGTGTCCTTGCATCATGCGTGTGTGTGTGTGTGTGTGTGTGTGTGTGTGTGTTCGCCCACTCGCTCGTGTGCACTGGGGAAGTCAGTCGGTGCATCTCATCTCCATGGCAACAGTCGAAGGTCCACGTCCAAACAGTGCTGACCAGCAGGCCAGAGAGCGGCATCGCTGGGAGTCAAACAAGTGGAGCAGAATAGAATAAAATAGAATCATCAGCAGAGAAACATCAAGAGGGTTTACTGTGCAGGTGGAAGAGGTGTGTGTGTGTGTGTGTGTGTGTGTGTGTGTGTGTGTGTGTAAAGCTGTGGGGATGTTTCTCTCTCTCTCTCTCCTCGTTGTCAGTCTGTTTGGACGAAGCAGCCGGGTGATCGATAGCCATCTGCATGTCTGACAGGGAGCGAGGACACACACACACACACACACACACACACACACTGACAACACAATCAGCCTCCACTTCCTCTCTCTCTCTCTGCAGACTGTAATAGTCTCTTAACCCGGCAGAACGAGCAGCTCATTGATTTTGATTCAACTGAAACGAGAACATTAAAGGAGAAATCCACCCAAAAAAAACCCCAAAAAAACAAAAAACAAAAAAAAAAACCTCAAACACATTTTGGTCGTTCTGCACATCTCCGTCTCCGCTCAGCCGTCTGGCGTCCGTTTCCTCTGACCAATCAGAGACGAGGTGACGTCACGTCCAGGAAGATGTGTCAGGATCTAAAACATCGGCGGTGCACCCCAGGGTTCGTTGTCGGTCCCTCACTTTTTTTTTTTTTCCGGAAAGGTCAACAATACAGGATATTTATGGCAAAATGGAAAAAAAAAAACAGGACAGGAGGGTAAAGTACGGGACGATCCTGAGGAACACAGGAGGGTCGACAGGTTTGGGTTTGAACTCGGGTTGGGAATCTAGATACACGGGTTATGATTCGATTCATAAACAACATATTTTTAATGCAGAACGATTCGATACAGTTCGATAAAAACAACACGATAGTTAACGTTTGTTGATGTAGAGGTTAATCATAAAGAAGCCAGTTCTATAAAATGACATTCTTACTGTATTTACTGAACAGAATAGAAGTGACACGTGAGCTTAGAGGTGTCAGAATAGAATAATAAAGGGAGAGAGAGAGAGAGAGAGAGAGAGAGAGAGAGAGAGAGAGAGTCATATAAGTGACTGGACCTTGCGACTTACCAGATGAGGGTCTCTCTCTCTCTCTCTCTCTCTCTAACACACACACACACACACACACACACACACACACACACACACACACTTCTTCCGGAGAATTAAAGTGATATTGAGCTCCCAGAAATAACTGGAAGAGTGGAATTATTACTTGAGGGCTGTCACTGTGTGTGTGTGTGTGTGTGTGTGTGTGTGTGTGTGTGTGTGTGTGTGTGTGTGTAGTCAGTTGTCGATTGTTGCTTTTGATTAAAATGGAGAGGCAGAGACAGCTCAGAGTGTCTCACTGCTACTGTAATCTGTCTCTCTCTCTCTCCCTCTCTCTCT
>NC_044001.1:2532976-2535476 GCF_902150065.1 Myripristis murdjan | reverse complement strand
CCAGTTCTTCAGTTCCAGTTCCAGTTTCAGTTCCAATTCCAGTTCTTCAGTTCTTCAGTTCCAGTTCCAGTTCCAGTTCTTCAGTTCCAGTTCCAGTTTCAGTTCCAGTTCCAGTTCCAGTGTCAGTTCCAGTTCCAGTTTCAGTTCCAGTTCCAGTTCCAGTTCCAGTTCCAGTTCTTCAGTTCCAGTTCCAGTTCCAGTTCCAGTGTCAGTTCCAGTTCCAGTTCCAGTGTCAGTTCCAGTTCCAGTGTCAGTTCCAGTTCCAGTTCCAGTTCCAGTGTCAGTTCCAGTTCCAGTTTCAGTTCCAGTTTCAGTTCCAGTTCCAGTGTCAGTTCCAGTTCCAGTTCCAGTTTTTCAGTTCCTCTTCTGGTTTCTGTTCTCCCGCTGTGTGTCTTCATTTCCAGTGATCGGCTGTGAGCTGCCTCTTATCGAGGCCTGGATATTGTTTTATGTGTGTTCCACTGACCTCCGCGCCTCCTCACACCTCCCCTGACCTTTGACCCCGCTGTAAATAATTCCTGCTGAACAGGGAAACAGAGGAAGAGCAGGAGGAGAAGAAAAGAGAGAGAGAGAGAGAGAGAGAGAGAGAGAGAGAGAGAGAGTTTGCTCTGATCTCTGCTGCTCTCAGGCCTGCTTCACCTCTGCAAGGCATCATGGGACTTAACCAGCCGGTCTGCAAGGTTATGTTTGTTTACCGCAAATCTGCCTGTGTGTGTGAATGTTTACATCAGCGTCATATCAGCATAATTTACCCCCCTCCCCAGCACACACACACACACACACACACACACACACAGAGCTTCACCTTTCAACCCTTCCTCCCAGTCTAATTAATCCGTTTTAATCCCTCTGAAGCTCCTTACCTGCAGCTGCCGCCTCCTACCTGGACCTGCAGCCGCAAAATGTGAAATATGAGTTTGGCAAGGCAACATTACTGTAAAACAAACAAACAAACAAAAAAAAACAACAGCATGGAAACAGAGAGAAGGAGCTCATGTTGTCTCCAGATCGCAAACACAGAACATGTTCTGTTTCCCGTTTTCTTTTTCTTTTTTTTTCTGAGAAAGAAAGACAACATTTGCCACTGAAGCAGCTTCACAGTTTGTATCTCTGATATTGAGGGAAATATTCAAAGCTGAGATGCTGCTGATTTGTTTTCTGGCTGCAGAATCACATCAAGCAGAAAAGACCTACATGTCCTGTGCATCATCTGAGACTCATCTCCCTGGAATCCAGCAGCTCAGGTCTGGAAACCTCAGGAACCTCTGGAAGTTCAAATAAAGTTCTGTGGGTTTGAATAAATCAGCGGCTGGTGCTATGATGAAGTTATGATGAAGAACTGAAGAGTCATGTTCTCAGTTAAATGTTCTCAGTTTGTCTCTGCTCCAGAACATGAAGGGATCATGTTCTGGATTATATTTTCACAATGCAACTTTATTCATCCTTTAAATAATAATAATAAAAAAAAACCTTCATTCACACTGGACTGGATCTCTCTGAAAACATGAGAACAAAAACTCAACATCCCAACAGCATCCAGGACTGACAGGAACAGGAAGTGGACTGAGGAAGGCTGAGTGGTTTACCTGGACTGAGGAGGGTGAGGAGGAGGAGGAGGAGGAGGAGGAGCTCCATAGATATCTATAATAAAGGCTAGATGTCTCGTGGGCGCTGCCGGCCAATGGAGTTGCACGTCCGCACATGGCGGCCATCTTGCCACAGTCAGCTCGCTCACCCATAACATTGTGTGGTAGTGGTGCATGTACTTTTTAATAACCATAACTTGCTCAATTTTCTACAGATTTTCAAACGGCGTGGTTTGTTATAAACATCAGAGATGTAGCTATAATACTGTATTTAATTAATAATTTTGTTACACTTCCAGTCAAACATCCAGAATTGTAGCCACGTTAATAACGTTTGTAAGAAACCAAACCGTTTGTAAATCCGTCAAGATTTCAGCGAGATAAGAGTATTTATGTTTGTGCAGATCACACACCTTCCGTCTGTTACCATAGATTCTGCCAGAGAGCTTGCCTGTGGTAAGATGGCCGCCCGGTGATGACGTTACAGACTCCGCCGTAAGACATCTAGCCTTTATTATAGATATCTATGAGGAGCTCCTCCTGACTGTCACAAATGAAGACAAGTTGTTGAAAAGAGGTCGTGAGGTCGGCATCCCGCTGGGAGCCAGCCCTCCAAAAATTCAGGTCTGAAGAAAATTCCCAAATTCACGAGGAAAAACTATTGAACCTTTCTGAGTTAGGGATAGGGTTAGTTAAAAGTCTGAGGAAAACAATCAGAAAAATAGTTTTTTCCAAGGAACCAAGAACAGAGAACTGGACTAAAGTGAAGCGCTGTGGTTCCTTGGCCAAAACAACAACAACAAAAAAAAACAAAACAAAACAAAACAAAATAAAAACAAATTTCCTGACATTGACTCTAACACACCGCTGTAGAACCGAGTCCTCAGGCTTTCAAACACCAAAAAAATGTGACA
>NC_044001.1:2515476-2522976 GCF_902150065.1 Myripristis murdjan | reverse complement strand
GCTCGTCTTTTCTTTTTTTTTTTAAATCTCACAGTTTGATTGGCCTAATGCTGCATTCAGGTCAAATCCGGCAATGTGCACAAAAAAAAACAAAAAAACAAAAAAAAAAACACCAAAACTCCCATTCATTTGAGTTATGGCTGCAGGAGTGTGTACCGCAGCATGACATCACGCTGAGGTGGCCAATCACGTGAGCCGGCGATCAGACTGAAGGCGACCACAGGAAGGAGAGCCGGGTTTACCGTGTAGCATGAGGGAGGACAAAAAAAGATGAAAAAAAAAGACGAGAGAAAAAGAAAAAGAGAGAGATCACAGGTGAGCTGAGAGCTCTAGTGAGAGAGAGAGAGAGAGAGGCAAACGGTGGTCAAGCGAGGTAGAGAGTGAATGAAGAGAGAGAGCGGCGGTGACGAGACCAAATCAGAGAAATAAAACTAAAATAAAAAAAAAAATAAACAAAATAAAATTTCGGGTATTGGATGTATGACATGGAAGATCCTGATTGGTTCAGGCAGCGGGGGGGAGGGGTCACTTTGTTTACTTTGTAGCATGAGGGAGGACGAAGGCGTTACCAAGGCAACAAGAGGAGGACATTTCTCCTCATTTGACATCATTAAAGGGAAAGTTAACTTTGTTGTCGGCTTTAAAAAAAAAAAAAAACACAAGAGAATAAGAAAGAGAGAGAAAGAGAGAGAGAGAGAGCAGCGGTGGTCGAGCGAGCTAGACAGTGAATGAATGAATTGGCTTCTTTCACTTGTTCATACGTTGGTTGTCTGGGTTTGTGCCTTTAAGACAGAAACACACAGACGGACTGAAAACGGTGGAATGAGCCTTTAAATCAGCGGCTCACTGTCATGTAGGCCAAGCGACATACACACTGAACTGACCCGGGCTCTCTCTCTCTCCTATTGTTCACTGCATCACACTGGCCCGCTTCCAGCTGACTGGTGTGTGTGTGTGTGTGTGTGTGTGTCAGGGTGTGTGAAGCGATTTGTTTCTGTCTTTGTCATTTAAAGCGCTCAGACCTGCTGCCCGCTGCCACACACACACACACACACACACACACACTCAATGTCACTCTGCTCACACACACACACACACACACACACTCACAGTCATCTACACACATGTGCAAACACATCCACAGTTGTGCTCTAAAACACAGCCACACTGTACACACACACTCACACACACACACACACACACACAAGGTCATTCTACTCACACACACACACACACACACACACACACACACACACCAAGGGTCTATTGTGCTCTTACACACAAAAACACACACACACACACACACTTGCGCACACATGAATGCACAGGCTGATTCTGCTCCCTGCGCGCGCACACACACACACACACACACACACACACACATATACAGACACACACACACACACACACACACACAGGGTCATTGGAAAGTGAGGCAGAGCTTGATCCTCTGCTCTCTTTCACTGCAATCCACATTCCCTTAGAGAGCACACACACATACACACACACACACACACACACACACACACACACACACACTCACACACACACACACACACACACACACACACACACACACACACACACACACACACACACACACACACACAGTGTCTCCCAGTGCTCCCAGTCGGCTCTGGTCTGCAGGGAGAGACTGAATGAATTAACATTAAACAGGAAACAGCTGCACTCCCTCCCTCCTTTCCTTTCCTTCTTTCCTTTCCTTCTCTCCTCCTCTATTCCTGTCACTCCTTCTCTTCTCACCTGCTGATCTTCTTTTTCTTGTCCTCCTCTCTCTCCCTCTCTCTTTGACTCTCTCTCTCTCTTTCTGTCTGCTTTTACTGAGCACGTTTACATGCAGACCTTATTCCTGTATTAACCGGAATATTCGCAATATTCCGGTTGCGCACGTGTCATGTAAACACGCACCGAACCCGATTAAGGTCATATTCCGGTTGGAGAGAATTCCGAATAAGCCCCCTGGAATATTCCTGGTCCAACCGGAATATTGGGGCATGTAACCACCTTAGTCGGAAAACTCCCCGAACCGGAATATTCAGTCACGACTGCGCATGCTCGACTCACAAGGACTTCTGTGGCGTCTTCGTTGCTATGGTTACCTGCAAGCGGGGAAAACGGCATGGCGAACAGCAGCAAGAGCCAGGAGACTGCAGTCCACCTTCAGCTAATGAAAGACTGAAATATCACGGAGTATATCGATGAGGGAAAACATAGAAATAGCGACAGAAGAAGAAGAAAAAGTAGAATAAAACGAGGAAGAAGACTTCTTCGTCTGTTTTTCCGGCAGACCAGACGCCTATACGCGTACTGCTGCCCCCCGTGGCTGAGTGTCGCATTACGTCAGAGAGTGGAATACGCCGAAACACGGGGGCATGCCAAGTAACATGTAAACGGAATATTCCAGTTGCCGCGGCGCAGTTACCTTAACCGGAATATTGAGCCGAACCGGAATATGGTGTGCATGTAAACGTACTCATTGTCATTTTTCATTTCATTCTTCCCCATTCATCTTTCCTTTCCTTTCCTTTCCTTTCCTTTCCTTTCCTTTCCTTTCCTTTCCTTTCCTTTCCTTTCCTTTCACTCCACCATGTTCTTTACTTTCTTCTTTTGCTTCTTTCCTCTCCTTCTCTCCTCCTTTTCTTTCCCTCCGCCCTCCTGTCTTCTCTCAGCTGCTGAGGTTTCATTTCATTTCATTTCTTTTCTTTTTTCACTCCTTTTTTTCCCTGTCTGTCATTTTCCTTCACTTCCATCCCTTCTTTCCTTCCATTTCCCTTTCTCTGTACTTTTCTTTTCCTCCTCTCCGCCTGGCCTCTCATTATTTGTCATTCCACTCCTCCCTCCGTCTTCCCTCCCTCCTCTCCGTCTTTCTCCTCCCTCTGTTTTTTCTTTTTTATTCTCTGCTCATCTCTTCTTCTCTTCTTCTCTCTGTTATATTTAAATGGTCAGAGCTTTAAATGAGTAATAATCTCTCTCTCTTTTCACTGTGTGTGTGTGTGTGTGAGTGTGTGTGTGTGTGTGTGTGTGTGAGTGTGTGTGTGTGTGTGTGTGTGTGTGTGTGAGTGTGTGTGTGTGTGTGTGTGTGTGTGTGTGAGTGTGTGTGTGTGTGTGTGTGTGTGTGTGAGTGTGTGTGTGTGTGTGTGTGTGTGTGTGTGAGTGTGTGTGTGTGTGTGTGTGTGTGTGTGAGTGTGTGTGTGTGTGTGTGTGTGTGTGGTGTGTGTGTGTGTGTGTGTGTGTGTGTGTGCGAGACAGCGGGGTCGGCCATTTGCATGAGGTCGGAGAGGGGCATTGTGGGAGACGGAGGGAGGGGAGGGGGTGAGGAAGAGGAAGAGGAGGAAGGTCACATTTAATTGAGCCACCTCGGTGAACTCAACACACACACACACACACACGTACACACACACACACACACACACACACACACACACACACACGCTCCCATTCATAATTAATGGAGCTGACTGCAGGTCCACTAATATAATGTACTGTAAAATGTATATTAAATAATATATTTCTAATAGGATGTGGTGTGTGTGTGTGTGTGTGTGTGTGTGTGTGTGTGTGTGTTTATCTACCTCTATCCTTTACTTGACCAAAGTGGCAATATTACAATGAAAAAATATTTATTTCAAAATAAAAGGCCCAAACTACAGGGATAGAATAACAGATTGGAATAACAGTTTTTTTTTTTTTTTTTTTTTTTTTTTTTTTTTCTAATTGGAGACAGAGGAGGAGGAAGTTTAATACTTCATTAAAAAAAAAAAAAATCAGCATCTGCATATCTGGATATGAGAGAAATTTTTACCCTTTGGATACCAGAAAGGCTTTTATTTTGACAAAATGTTGCTAACTTAGTAAAGCCATGGGCGTAGCCACAAATTTTTCACTGCAGTTGCTTAGTAGCTCTACCACTGAGCGGAGTTGCTTGTCAGTTTACTACAATGCCAATTAAACAGCATAAATAAGGATATGGATGTGATTATTGGCCTGTTCATCTGAATCAGGGCCGTCTGGGAGATATGAGACAGATAAACATTATGGTGCAGGCCCTGGCCTGGCAAAATCAACTTGAAGTTCGTTGTTGATAATTTAACTGCTGGTATATATGCCGTTTTTTCACGGCAGTGAGAAATGCACATAATAGCCCTCACCTACAAACCATTTAACAATAATCTGTTTTTGAATTAACTGAACGGCAAAATGTGGGAAGAGGCCACAGAAAAGAACTGCATTATAAAACGGGTGCTTCCCATCCTTAAATGTGATTGGCTGAGCCGCGTTCCATGCCGTTGTAAAATCAGTGTAACCCACTGGTAGACCGTAGGACAAAATATCCCTGCGCCAGTGTAAACGGACATAGCGTTGCCTAGCAACCAACTACTCTGCGCTCCACTTCCTCGTTAGGTCACATTTGCCGATGTAGGCTGTGGTAAATTAACAGTATACTTTTATTATTATTATTGTTATTCTTACAACCGCACACCTGTCGCGAAACGCACGCCACCGTCCCCTCAAAGAGGAGTCCAACATACTTGAGCACTATTTTAACAACTGCACTATTAATGGAAATATCCAATTCAACATTACCGAGCCCAAATAGCCTGATGTGACCTGATGACGGCGCTAGATGAAAAAGCAATCTTAGCGTCGGTGTTGCTTGGCAACCGTTCTGTCCACTCTATCTTGTTTGGTGGAAGAATGAATAGTTCTCAGTTTTATTGTTGCATTATTACCAATAAATTATTGATTTTTTTGTTGTGTGTTTATTTTATGGGCTATATGTAGGGTAACTGTTTTATAAAGGCACTCCGCTGTGCGTCGCCCCTCAGCCGTTGTAAAATCAGTGTAACCCACGGTAGAGTTCTCATATTCTGCCCGAACCCGACCCGACCCGACCCGACCCGACATTTTCGGGTCGGGTCGGGCCTAAAATTTACGTGAATTGGGCGGGTCGGGTCGGGCTTCGGGTTCTGTGGGGATTTTTTTTTTTTTTTTTTTTTAATAAAAAAATAGAATTATGTGTTCTGTTATTGATTATGACGTTTCATTTTTATGTGACTGGTGGAGAGAGTGAGAGACTGGATTGGATTTGGAGGCTAAACTTTCAGTGACAGACAGACAACCAGCTGTGCGAGCGCAGCGCAAACAAGTGAGAGAGAGTTGCAGCAGTATCCCGCTGTGCTGGCAGACTCGGCAGCAGGGACGGTTTCTGCTATGGGCAGTGCAACTGCCCAGGGCGCAATCTACTTGGGGCGCACGAGAAAAAAAAAAAAAAAAATCTCCAGTTTTCTAGACTACCGTATTGACCCGCACATGCCGCGGCACCATCAGTCGGCATCAGGCGGGCCGGCCGCGGCACCGTCCGATACCGCGCCCACCCGTCAGGTCTGCCGGATCTGACAGGTGAGCTGCCTGATGCTGGCCGGTGCCGCGGCCGGCCCGCCTGATACCGACTGATGGTGCCCCGGTGCCGCGGCCGACCGGCTCTGCTAAATAAGGGCGAATTTGGCGATTTTTTTTTTTTTTTTTTTTTTTTTTTTTTTCGGGCTTTATCGGGCTGTCGGGCCTAAAGTTCGGCTAATTAGTCGGGTCGGGTCGGGCCTCGGGCTGGCCCAGTCGTGTCCGGGTCGGGTCGGGTCTTAATTTTCAGGCCCGATGAGAACTCTAACCCACGGCTTCAAGGGGCTTATTGCTTAATTATAAAACAGGTGCCTCCCATCCTTAAATGTGATTGGCTGAGCTGCGTCCCATGCCGTTGTAAAATCAGTGTAACCCGCTGCATTCTGAGGCCGACCAGAGGACAAAATACCCCTGAGCCAGTGTAAACGGACAGAGTGTTGCCTGGCAACCAACTACTCTGCGCTCAACTTCCTTGTTACATTTGGAATTATCACCATTTTTTATTTATTTATTTTTTTATAACACTACTAAAAAAACCTTGCATTTTAGTTTTCAGCCTTAGGGTTGCTTTGCGGTTGCTGGGCCACATTTTGGTGTTGCTATAGCAACTGCAAGCAACCCCCTGGCTACGCGCCTGAGTAAAGCTCAGAGAAAAGTACATAAATAGAAAACTATCAACCAAGTTTGAAAATGATACAAATATGTAAGGGTTGATATAAAAAAAAATAATATTTACCAAGTGTTTTAAAAAATGTTGAAGTCCTCTTGGCCACACACACACACACACACACACACACACACACACACACACACAGCATTTTCATTGGCCAAAGTAGACATCATTATATGGATTTTGGGAATACGTATAATGATGGGAAAGAAAGGGAATTTCATTCATGTTTCAAAAGGGATGAAGAGGAGGATTGAAAGGAGGGAGAGAAAGAGAGGGGGGGAAGAGGAAGAGATGGAGGGATGAGAGAGAGAGAGAAGGGGTGGGAGGGATAAAAAAGGATTCAGAGGGGAGAGACAGATGAAGGAGGGAGAAGAGAGGGACGAAGAGGCGGAGGAAGAGAGATGACAGGATGAGAGAGACAGAGAGAGAGAGAGAGAGAGAGAGAGAATGAAAAAGGAGAAAAAGGACGTTGTTGCAAAGTTTTTCTCTTTTATTCGTCACATTTATCTGTCCTGTCACAAAAGATGCACTCTGGGACAATGTGTGTGTGTGTGTGTGTGTGTGTGTGTGTGTGTGTGTGTGTGTGTCTGCGCTCGCTCCCCCTCTGTGGACCCGCCACAATAAGAGCGTGTTGTGATCAGCATGCTGACAGGGAGCTGCAGACTTATCTGGACCTCCGAGTTTCCTCGTCCTTTTGTTCTGACGGAGCGACACGCTAACGCCGCCGCCGCCGCCGGGCCCCAGAGGCTCATGGGATACGTGCCGGTGGATGCACTGGCCGATAAAAACTAAAAACACAATGCTGTGCTAATAACCGGGAAACGCGACGCAGGAAGTTTGACCCTGAAACTGGAGACGCTCAGTTCAGTTCAACTCATCACAACAAGTTTTCTACTGGGAGGAGAATCTGAAAAAAAAAAATAAATAAAAATAAATAATTACAGGAAAAGAACGAGGAAAATTAGAAACTCACCAAACCAAACGGTATAAATTACCTCCAAAACACCGCAGGAGCTGCTGCTCAAAGGAAAATCTTTAAATCTGATCAGATTCAAGAGGCTCAAATTAATTAATAGTGAGTTTGGATGTGTTTTGGAAAAGTCACTTTTTTAGGCCAAAACCTGAAAATCAATTTATTTAAACCAAACTGAAATTCAAGTTCAAGTTCCTTTCACCTTCTGCACGTGCCAGAGGGGAGAGAGAGAAACTTACAGAAAACAAAAATTCAAGTCAATTCAAATTCATGTACGGAGCCCCTGAAGGGTCACGGCAAGATTTTATTTTGTTTTTTTTAATAACTTTTACGTTCCCTTGAAATATTTCGCGCTCTCTCACAATGTTTTATATTCTCTTGGAAGACTTTTGAGCCGGGGGTAGAAAAGAAAAGAGCTGTGAGGGAAAGCAAAATG
>NC_044001.1:2510476-2512976 GCF_902150065.1 Myripristis murdjan | reverse complement strand
CTCAAATCTTTTCTTCACCTCCTCCACCTTTCTCCTCTCCTCTTTCTTAAACACCTCCTCTTTTTAACTGTCCTGTTATCTTTTTGTTTTCTGTCCATCCTCTCCTCCTCCTCCTCCTCCTCCTCCTTCTCTCATCCTTACCTTTCCTTTCTCCTATTTTCCTCCATTTTCCTCCCCTCTACACTTCCTCTCCTCTTTTATCCACCTCACCTCCCCTTCATCCTTTCTTCACCTCCTCCGCCTCCATCATCATTCTCTTACCTCCTCCTCTTTCTCCTCCCCTCCTCTTCTCTAATCGCCTCTCCTGTTATCTTTTTCTTTTTCTCCTCCCCTCCTCTCCTCGTCTCTCTTAAATCTTTTCACCTCCTCCACCTTTCCCATTTTCTCTCCTCACCGCCTCCCTTTCTCTCCTCCTCCTCCTCCTCCTCCTCCTCCTCCTCCTCCTCCTCCTCTTCAGATTTACAGCAGGCTGTTAGTTCGATGCCGTGGAAGCTGTAAAGAGATCAGCGTCGCCGTCACACACCGAAATTGATGCCTGTTTTATTGGACAGGTGTGTGTGTGTGTGTGTGTGTGTGTGTGCGCACATGCATGGTTGTGTATGAAAGTGCATGGAGGAGCGCTTCAGTTTGTGTGAGCATAATGGAAAATGTGTGTACGCGTGTGTGAGAGATTGAGCAGCTATAGAGTGTGTGTGTGACTTTATTTCAGCAGGGTTGAGAGATGGCACACACACACACACACACACACACACACACGTGTGAGGTCGAGAAAAGGTGTCACACACAGCGAGTCACTTAAGGTGTCAAGATTTCTGTCCCCCCCTAGCCCCCTCTCTCTCTCTCACACACACACACACACACACATTTACACTCACACACACTCACACACACACACACACACACACACACACTGGCTGTAGCAGCAGCAGATGAGGAGCGATGGATGGAGCAGAGAGGAGGAGGAGGAGTGTAATGGACAGAGAGAATGGAGGAATGTAAAATGAGAGAGCTGACCTCTGAGCCGAGGAGTCACACACACACACACACGCACACACACACACACATACACACATACACACACACACACACACACTCACACACACACACACACACCTCCCCCCATGTAAGACCAGCTACCATCCAATCTTCCACTTTGTCGAGGATGAAAAAGAGGTTTTCTGCTTTATTGAGTGGAGGCAGGAGAGGGAGGCCTTAAAGGGAAATTCCACCCAAAAACACATGAACATAATTTAAAATAGCAGGACTGGTGCTTTTTTTAATATCGCTGCCATATATATATATATTTTTTTTTTTTCTTTAAGGGTTGACAGCTAATCTTTCAGTTTTAGCCGTTGATTTGTTTTCTTCTTTCTTTTAAACTCCACTGTGGCTGTGTGAGTTTCCCTCAGTGACGCCAGCTGGAGTCTTTTTTTTTGTCCAGTTAGCCGCAGAATAACAAAAACACAACATCAGACAACAAAAATGACACAGAAACACAATGTAATGCGCATCTTCAGACTTAATGCACATGATGCACAGACTTTTGTTACTACTTTATACATAACGCATGGCAAATATTTTTATATGTCTTATTTCTTTTTCTGTTTCTTAAAATTTAATTCTTCTCTTGAGAATGTGAGCAGCAGGGATCAATAAAATATTTGTTTTCTGATTTGTGATATCTGAAAAATCACCAATCTAAAGTTTAAACAGTGTTAATGTGTCGTAGGATGAAATTTTCAGTGTCACTTTACAACTGTCATTAATAAACGGTAAATTGATAGTTAATTAAACTTTAGTCGAATAATGTTTAATAATGTTTATGGATAGTTTACAAACCAGTTATTAGTCAAAAAAAAAAAGTGTTATAAAATATCAAAATCCTCTGGTATTAATTAACAAATACTTGAAGTTCTCATGAAATGACCTCACGTGACCTCCACTTCCTGTAAAACAGGATCTTCTCCAAAATAAAACCTTCACAAATCTTAAAACATCTCCTCATCCACCTGTCCCTTCAAAATAAAAGTGTCTTTCTCTCCTAAACTGAGATCCTGTTGGTTTGCAGTAATTATTCACTGCTCAATAAATATTAACTAAAATTTAATTAACGAACACATTACCATTTATTATGACTGCTATTATAAAGTACTACTGAATTTTCCATCCACCATTCCACTTCATAGAGCAGAAGGTTTTTTTTTTTTTTTTTTTTTTTTTTCGGTTCTTGGATCGGACAGGAAAAAGGGAGGACGAGGGGACGAGATTGTCTTATTTTCACCTCCTCATCCTCCTCTTCCTCCTTTATCTTCCTAATTTGTCACTTTAGAAATGAAAATGATTTTTCTGGGGAGAGGAACACAAGGAGGAGAGATGGCCATGAAGTCGCCCCTCCTCCATCTTTTATAGTGATCTAACACCCAGGATTACTGAGGAGGAGGAGGAGGAGGAGGAGGAGGGGAGAGGGAGGAAGGGCAGGAGGTGAGAGAGGTGTGTGTGT
>NC_044001.1:2500024-2502524 GCF_902150065.1 Myripristis murdjan | reverse complement strand
TAAACCAATTAACACACATTCACACACACACACACATCGTCATTGTCAACATCATCATCACACACTCTTAGGTCATACACACACAGACACACACACACACACACACACACACACACACCTGCATAAATTCACTCACTTAAAATTTAAATGATGATCACATACACAAACTCTCTCTCACACACACACACACACACACACACACACACACACACACCTCTCTCTCTCTGGGCGTTCGACATTGTCTCCTCACTCTGTCATCTTGGCGGTGTGTGTGTGTGTGTGTGTGTGTGTCAGCTGATGTCCTCGTGCTGGAGGACGAGCGATGCGATAACGCCGCCGCTCCGCCGCCTTTTAATAATTTTTATCTCCAGACGCTAAACAGACAAACAGCAGCCGGTCGGAGTGATGCCTGATGGGACTTTTCATTTGTGCGTCTCCTCTCAGAGGTCGCACGCCTCGTTTTGTCCCGCCGCAGATAGCAGCCGCGCAGCCGCCTCTAATTGTTTCACCGCTACTCGCTTATTAATTTTTTTTCGAGGCGTCGTTTTTCCGGCGGCGACCGAGCTCTTAAAGGGGCGCCGGCGACATTTCGGCTCAGAGGAGCGTCGCCGGAAAGTTCCGACCGAGCGCCAGAGAGACGGAACTGTGAGCAAACACAACTTACATACAACAAATAAACAAACAAACAACAAACAAACAAACAAACAAACCACAAACAGCAGCCAGATTTCATCTCCATAAAATAATCAATTTAGGAATGAATGTCAGGGATGAACTTTTGCTACATTGTTTCAGATTAGACAGAAACAAAAACAAACAAACAAACAAACAAAAAACACAGCTCCCAGATTTTCTAATCTTAATCTCGGGATAGGTATGAACTTTTCCTATGTTTTTTCTGCCTTAAAGAAAAAAAAACAAAAAACAAAACAAAACAGAAATCAGATTTTTTAGATCTTAATCTCTGTAAACTAACACTTTTTCTGTGTTTTTCAGATTTAAAAACCATGTTTGTCTTAATCTCTGTAAAATTACAAACTTTTCCTATTTTTTTTAGATTTAAAAAAGAAAAAAAAAACAGAAGCCAGATTTTTTAATCTTTGTAAATTATCTTAATCTCTGTAACAGGGATGTTTCATATAATAAAAAAAACTTAGATTTTTAATCTTAATCTCTGTAAAATAACAGACTTTTCCTATGTTGTCTGAGATAAAAAAAAAAACAAAAAAAAAAAACAGAAGCCAGATTTTTTAAATCTTTGTAAAAGAAGTTTTTCTCTTCCATAAAATTTGAAAAATGACACTGATTCCTGTGTTAAAGTCCCGATGACATAAAAAAGCCCCACCCAAACTTCCTGTTCCAAAAGGAAATACAGCAAATTAAAGAGCCAATCCCCTCAAATTTGACCCAGGTCTGTTTTCCATTCTGACAAAAATTACCAACATAAATTTCCAAAAATTTAATCTGCTGAACCCCGAGACAGGAACGATGTCTCCACCAGATTTATGCCAAACTAACAGTTTAGATGGACAGACTGACAGGCAGACAGACAGATCTTATGGCCATGATGACTGGGCAGGACACAGAGCGGGTTCGAACGGCCGGCACACTCTTATAAAACCAGGCGGTCAGGTGACGGTGCTGATTGGCTCGTCTCTGTGTGATGAGCCGAGGCTCCCATTGATTTAAACAGTCAGCACGCAATACATCTACAGCAAAAGATAAAAAAAAGTGCACTGGCACAAATTCACCGTCCTAAAGAGGAGCCAGTTCATGTTTTTTAAATGAGCTGCTCTGAGCTCTTGTTTTCAGTACACACACAAAAATAAAGGTGCTAAAAATGGTTCTCCAGAGTGATGCCATAGAGGAACCATTTTTGGTTCCCCAAAGAACCTTTTAGCAACAGATTCTTTAAAGAACCCCCAAATGTGCCTCAAAAAACTGTCAAAAAAAATTGAATAAAGTTCTTTGTGGACCCAGCTGGTTCAGTAACCTTTTTTTAAATGGTTCTTTAGTAATTTTTCAGAATAAAAGCTTCTGAGTGTTTTAAATCAGATGACTGTGTGCAGGTTGAAAACCAACATGAACATGTTGTTGGCCGGTTCTCCATGTTCCTTGTTCCTTCACTGGGTTCCAGACGAGCTATTAAAAATGTTTTCTGATGGTTTATAGAGCGAGACATTAATCCATTCACTGAGCAAATAATCTGCACATTAATCCATTCACTGAGGAAATAATCTGCACATTAATCCATTCACCGAGGAAATAATCTGCACATTAATCCACAAGGAAAAGAATTGTTAGCTGCTGCCGCCACCAAATAACTCCAATAAACATGAAGAACCTTTAGCACTTTAAAGAACCACAGAGAGTGTGTGGAGAACCAGCAACTAAATAAAGAGGTTCTTCAGCTGCTGATGGTTCTCTGGAGAACCACAGAGCAGTTTGAAGAACCGCTTTAAGAACCAGTGTTTTTCTGAGAGTAGCAGCTCCATCATCA
>NC_044001.1:2470024-2497524 GCF_902150065.1 Myripristis murdjan | reverse complement strand
AACAGAGCCAGCGGAGGGGGATAATAGTCCACGAAAAAAAACACTGAATTTCTGCGATTAAAGTTGTAAATTTATGACAAATATATTCTCTGAGATTAAAGTGGTAATTTTACAAGCAAAAAATCCAGAAATTGACGTCTTTTTTTCCCCTCAGCGCCATAATTTTTGTCCCCCGATTATGGCCCTAATACACCGTCATATAGAACCAGGAACGAAGAACCAGATTCAGCAAAGTGAGGCGACCAAAAAAAGAAAAAAAAAAAAGTAAACTAATTTTTTTCTCATAATTTCCTAACTTTATAATCTCTATTTTTGTCTATAAATTTGTGAGGGTATTTTTGATAATTTAAGCACTTTATTCTCAGAGAATATCCGAATATTTGTCTCAGAATATTACTCCCCTACTCTCTCGCATCCGTATTATTATTATTTTTTTTACAGTGGCCCTAATCTGCCGTCACTGAGAACAGCTGATTACAACACCAACATGCATGTTTGTAAAAAAAACAAAAACAAACAAACAAACAAACAAAAAAACAAACATTGCAGTAGAAATGCCTTTGCAAAAGCAGATCGACCTCTTTCAGAATAAAACCACGTTCCTGGACCTGTACAATCAGCCCACGAAAAATAAAAATTCTTGTTATTTTGGAATGGACGTAGAGAATTGTTGGGGCGAGGAATCAAGGAATGAGGAGAGGAAAATGTGGACAAAAAGGAGAGAAGGAGGAAAAAGAGGCAGAGGAGGGATGTGGAAGGAAAAAGACTGAAGAAGAGAGAGAGGAGGAGGAGGAGGAGGAGGAGGTGAAGTGAAGGAGGAAGGGCAAGAGAGAGGCGAAGGATGAAAGGTCTCTGGAAAAGATTGAACGAGGGAGGAGGAGGAGGAGGGAGGGAACAAGAGAAAAGGTCATGGGAAGATGGAGGAAGAGGAGGGATGAAGAAGGTCAGGAGGGAACAGAGGAGGAGCAGAAGCAGGAGGAGGATGATGATGATGAGGAGGAGGAGGAGGCTGTTCATTTTGAACACAGCAAACCATTTTTATCCCCTCCGAAACTGATAAAATATCAATACAAAACAATGGAAAGTCGTAGAGACTCGGGGCGAAGACCGACACGTTCAGCGTCCCTGAAACCCCCCAGATGGACGCTGGTTCCGAGTCGTTAGGCGGGTCAGATCCAGAGATATGGACCCATTGGATTCTCCATTACAAGTGAATGGGAAGGATGTGAAATGTTGCCCTAAGTGTCAAGTAAAAATCTTTGTTTGATACTTAGGAGGATATTTAGGAGCTATTCTGAGTTTACTGGGACTCTTTGATCACTTTTTTTTTTTTTTTTGCATATTTACATAAACACAGCCTAATTTTTCCCCATTGGAGAATATAATACTCGCTACTACTGGAAAAGGCATAATTGTTAATGGTCGGTGTGTTTAAAGACAGTAGGAAAATAAGACACCGACCAAAACGAAACCAAGTGGAAGGGCAGACGCTCTTGTGGAGAAATCACAGACTGTCCCTTTAAATGTGGATTCAGATGGTCAGCGTCGTGAACTTTGTGATTTCCCTGCAGCGTGAATGTCATGACGGTAAATCGGTGTGTAAACTTTGGTTGTTTCCAAGCCCGTATTGTTGTTGTTTTTGTGGTTGTTCATCTTTTTGTGGTTGTTGTCGTCGCACACCCCTCACCCGCCACCCCGGTTTCCCAGCATTCCCTGCTGCATGCGGCTGAATTTAATTAGCGCGGCTCATTGTAAAGCCGCTGTAAAGTGGGAAAGGAGACACATTCCTCACCGGGATTCCTTCCCCTTTACCCTCCTTCCTCCCTCCCCTTCCCTCCTTCACCTCCTCCTCTGCACCGCCATGTTCACGACTTTCCACCTTTCCATTGTGCCTCTCTCTCTCTCTCTCTCTCCTCCTCCTCTCCCTCTCTCCCTCTCTCTCTCTCTGGCTGATGATAATTTAAGTATTAGGGGAAAATCCATTTATAAATTAAACAAAATGACTTGATATCCATCGAGTCCCTCAGTTCATCAGCCTGTTCAAACAAGCAGGGGAAGATTGGCTTCGCGGCGGCCGGGGCCTTCCGAGACGCCGCCGTAATTAGATCTGCCGCGGATTTATTCTGGGCTGATTGGTGGTGGTGATGGGTGGGGGTGAAGGGGTGGGGGGAGGAGGAGGAGGAGGAGGAGGAGGAGGTGGAGGAGGGGGTGGGTGTGGGAGGAGGAGGGGGCTTTAAATTAATTGGAGTTCCACATTTGTGATTTTTTGTTCTTTTTTCTGTCTTTCTGTCTTTCTTTCTTTCTTTTTCCGCCTTTCTGCAAACCTCCCGTGCACCGAAACCAGAGAGGGAGGAGAGAAATAGGAGTGTGTTGGAGTGTCCCCTATGTTAATTTGATCAAGAGAGAGTGAGAGAGAGAGAGAGAGAGAGAGAGAGAGAGAGGGCGAGCGAGCATGCATGTGTTTGTCAGTATAAGTTTGTCTGCAGTGAGCGAGAGAGAAAATGAAAGAAAGCGAGGGAGACAGAGAGAGAGAGAGAGAGAGAATAAGAGGAGATGTGTGTGTGTTCTCCAGTGTAAATTTGTCTAAAGAGAGAGGAAGAGAGAGAGAGAGAGAGAATGGGGTGGATGAGACGGGGCGAGCGAGGAGTCGGGTGGGATGATATGTATGAATGTGCAAGTCCTTACCAATGTTAATTTGTCCAGAGAGCGAGAGAGCGAGAGAGGGAGAGAGAGAGAGAGAGAGAGAGGGTGGGGGAACACACTTTCACTCCCCGGTGTAAGTTTGTCTTGAGAGATCGAGACTGAAAGAAACTGAGAGAAACAGAAAGAGAGAGAAAGGAGAGGGAGCGGATTGGAGGATTTTTATGAATATGCATGAGGATTTTTCAATGTTAATTTGTCCAGAGAGAGAGAGCGAGCGAGGATAAGGAGCACTGAGTGAGTGAGTGTGTGTGTGTGTGTGTCTGTGTGCGAGTGTGTGTGTGTGTTAAAGTTTCTGTGATGTAAAGCGATGTGGAGCTGAGAGCCGCTTCACTCCAGCAGCAGAGACAAGAAGGCGCTCTTCACGCCGCGCCGCAAAGTATCCCACTTTAGAGGCGAGACCCTCCACTTAAAGAGCCTCCAAAAAAAAAAAAAAAACTATTTAAATGCTTTTATTTGACTGGGAAGCTGTGTATGTGTGTGTGTGTGTGTGTGTGTGTGTGTGTGTGTGAGACGAACATGAATAAAAAACGAACTCTCACTGCGTTCAGGAGGAGTGAATGGGAAAACACTTAACGGGATCAGAAACACACACACACACACACACACACACATACACACAAAGATGATTCTGTAGTGTCTTTTGTAGCTTTAACTACGACAGCGTATTAGGGCGGGAACTCCAAGATTAAAGTCTTAACTTTATGAGAAAAAATTCTGAGATGATGAGGTCACAAATTTACAATATTTTCTGTTTTTTTTTTTTTTTTTTTTTGGCCAAGGAACCACAAGAGTATTTCCTTATTATTAATAGTACAAGAAAAACAAACTTTCCGAGATTGTATTTCTCAGGAATTTGTGACTTTATAATCTCAGAATCATCTCAAAAAATTCAAAATGGCAGAAAAATCTGATATCTGATCTCATATCGGATATTGGCTCTGATCGGTTCTTGAGGCACTTTTGCCGAGTGAGGGTTCACAGACGTCTGCACCATATTTCATGTAAACTGGAAGTGCGATGTAGGAGGTAGGATTTTTTTTAAATTTCAAAATTTTGACCTTTTAGCTATAGCGCCCCCATCAGGCCGACTGGGGCCAAATTTATTGGCCAGCTTTTGCACACAACCTCCAATCAATGTGCAAAATTTCATGTCTCTTCGAGGGGGTGTAACGATACACAAAAATCACGGTTTGGTACGTACTGCGGTTTTGAGGTCTACAAAATATAGAAAAAAAAATAGAACACTGCTGCCAAGTGCTTGTAATAAGTTTTCCAATAAATAAAATATTATCATTATAAACAAAATACATATAAATAAGTTTCCAATAGGTAAAATGTTCTCAAATAAACAAAAAATATATAAAATAAGTTTTCCAATAAATAAAATATTCTCAAATAAACGAAATACATATAAAATCTATATTTATAATAACTTCAATGGCAGTTGTTATAGCTTTGGCCCGAAACCAATGTCCTGTACCGAACCCAACGTCCTTTACCGAACACAACGTCCTGTACCGAACCCAACGTCCTTTACCGAACCCAACGCCTTGTACCGAACCCAACGTCCCGTACCGAACCCAACGTCCTTTACCGAACCCAACGTCCTTTACCGAACCCAACGTCCCGTACCGAACCCAACGTCCTTTACCGAACCCAACGCCCTGTACCGAACCCAACGTCCTTTACCGAACCCAACGCCCTGTACCGAACCCAACGCCCTTTACCGAACCCAACGTCCTGTACCGAACCCAACGTCCTTTACCGAACCCAACGTCCTTTACCGAACCCAACGTCCTGTCCCGGACCCAACGTCCTTTACCGAACCCAACGTCCTTTACCGAACCCAACGTCCTGTCCCGGACCCAACATCCTTTACCGAACCCAACATCCTTTACCGAACCCAACGTCCTTTACCGAACCCAACGCCCTGTATTGAGCCCAACGTCCCGTACCGAACCCAACGTCCCGTACCGAACCCAACGTCCCGTACCGAACCCAACATCCTGTACCGAACCCAACATCCTGTACCGAAAATGTTCAATACGAATACATGTACCGTTACACCCCTAGTCTCTACCATTTACCATCCCCAGGGAATCTGTGAAAATATCTCTGAAGAAGAAAAGAAATAATAATGATAATAATAATAATAATAATAATAATAATAATAATGATGATGTTAAATCAGCACAAAACAACAGGCTTTGATCCCCTAATAAAAACACAAGTAAGCCTGGCGCTGGCCTCCCTGCAGAGCGGCAGAGAGCCCAGCTGCAGTTTTAATTACAGTCACGCTCATAAAGTATTGAGATTGAAGTTAAAATATGAGGTGACCTTGGAGGAGAGCCGTGGGTTTGAAGCGCCGCGTCCTCCCTCTTGCAGTTAAGAGAGTCATCTTAAAAAGAAGATGACGCAATTTGACTAATATCAGTCAAACTGCGGCCGGCCACTCTCGTCTGCCGCCGCTCTTTTTTTTTTTTTTTTTTTTTTTTTTTTATATTTTACTTTATCTGGTTTGAAGGGTGAGTGGTGCAAATTATAACTCATAAGTGTAATTCAGAATCTGACTGAGGACTCAAAAAAAAGTGGGCTCTGCCTCTCCGCTCTGCTCTTACTTCCTCTCTGAAGCGTTCCTCCGTCAGATGTGATGAGTTCAGGGTCATGCCGGCGTTTTGACCGCCCGCCGTTGACTTTGACTGCCAGCCTCGTCACTCGAAGGACGCGCAGCTGTTTTCGGGAATCCAGTTCATTCAAAACCTGTATTTATTGAAGCTTCGGGAATCACAGCGGTTTCCCACGTGTGCAAAGATGGTGTGATACGGGAAAAAAAAAAAACACGTAAAGTGAAACACTCCAGCAGAGAACGAGTGCAGACGGAGGTGGAGTGGCTGCAGATTTCAGTCTTGAAGAGTCCAGCGGCGGTGAGAGTGGCCGTCTTGAGTGTGTGTTGGAGAATAATAATAACTGTGTGTGTGTGTGTGTGTGTGTGTGTGTGTTTCGGCTGCACAGAAACTAAAGGCAGGTTTTCTGAGTTGAAGCTGAATCCTCCTGTCATCTTCAAAATTAACCGTTTTTTAACCAGCGGGAGTCACTTAGACCCCTTTAAATAAAACCCAACACACACCAGATCTCATCAACTGGACTGGTTTTCACACAAATACAGGTGTGATACCTCACTACAGGTGTTACTACAGGTGTGTTATGTTATGACAGGTGTTACTACAGGTGTGTTATGTCACTACAGGTGTGTTATGTTATGACAGGTGTTACTACAGGTGTGTTATGTCACTACGGGTGTTACTACAGGTGTTACTACAGGTGTGTTATGTTACTACAGGTGTTACTACAGGTGTGTTATGTCACTACGGGTGTTACTGCAGGTGTTACTACAGGTGTGTTATGTTACTACAGGTGTGTTATGTTACTACAGGTGTGTTATGTTACTACAGGTGTGTTATGTCACTACGGGTGTTACTGCAGGTGTTACTGCAGGTGTGTTATGTTACTACAGGTGTGTTATGTTACAGGTGTGTTATGTCACTACAGGTGTGTTATGTTACTACAGGTGTGCTACTGCAGGTGTGTTATGTTACTACAGGTGTGTTACTACAGGGGTGTTATGTTACAGGTGTGTTATGTTACTACAGGTGTGTTACTGCAGGTGTGTTATGTTACTACAGGTGTGTTATGGTACTGCAGGTGTGTTATGGTACTACAGGTGTGTTATGGTACTGCAGGTGTGGTTATGTTACAGAAAAAACACACCTGTGTCCCAAAATCGTAATACTCACCAATTTTCATTTTAATGTTGCACGCACTGCATTGTGGGAAAACAGAGCTGAAACTACACTTTCAAAATACTGACCCATTAGTATTATCATTAGTAGTTGTAGTAGTAGTAGTATTGGTAATAGTATTGGTCGTAGATGTAGTAGTAGTATGAAAATAAAGGCCTGCAGGCTGAGGCTGACAGTAGCAGACATTTTATTCTGGTTCTGCAACCAAAATGAAGACACACACACACACACACACACACACACACACACACACCCTGCTCAGTGTGTGTGTGTAACAGGATGAAATGTATGTATTGCAAGGGGTGTAAATCCGTGTGTTTGTGTGTGTGTGTGTGTGTGTGTGTGTGTGTGTTTACAACTCCATTTGCTCTGTGTGTGTGTGTGTGTGTGTGTGTGTGTGTGTGTGTGTGTGTGTGTGTGTCCCAGCGGATTCGACCTTTGCCTCCTGTCCTGCTGTCCATGTGACATTTCAAATGCAAATACAAATACTCTTCACGGACACACACACACACACACACACATACAATATGGAGAAACAGGCATACACACAGAACATACTCAAGCATTGACAAGCAAACACACACACACACACACACACACGCTGAGTGTGAGTGTGTCCTTGGGCAGCCGGTGGTCGTTTAAATGACATTAAACGCAGGTGACTGTAAACTTCAGTAATTATGATAAATGTGTGCGATTATGACGAATTATTCCCATCCATTGTGCTAATAGCATAATTAGCAACAATAATCAAAGACTTATGATGTTGAAACAAGGCGACGCCGCGGACAATTAGACCGCCGGCGGCTAATAACGGGGAACTTATGGCATTTGTGGAGGGCAGAATTAGGGTTATTAACAGAGGACGCAGCCGGCCGGCGTCCCGCAGCCGAACCACAGAGAGGAGGAGGAGGAGCCAAGGACAGAGACGGCAAACAGCAGGAGGACGAGGACGCTCACCGGGGTCACGAGGTCACAGCGAGGCACCATCATCATCACTATCATCATCATCATCATCATTTAAATTATGTATTTAAAACCTCGGAAAAACACACTGAGGGATGTGGAGGCACAATAACACACACCTTAAAGATATTTTATTCGTAGAAGACCTGACTGCACGTGGGTTCCTCCTCGCCGCTCACCTCTCCACCAATCAGATTTCACCGCTGACACGCCTTGACGGACTCTTTTCTCTACCCAGCGAGTGTCATTTCCCACAAACCAGAGTCGTGTTTCACCAAAACTCCTCCAAACTCCACCAAAACAGGAAGCTGGAATCCTCCTCAGCAATAACGATAACTCTTTCATTAATCACCTTTTAATAATCTTAAGTTTTTTGTTTTTTTTTTACTTACATAAACACACATGCATAGAGACACAACTAAAAACAAATGGCATTTAAAATAAAATACAGGTAAAACTTGCAGTGCTGAAAAGTAAACATGTAGGAACTGACAGTGAGATGTGTTCATAAAACAATAAGAAC
This sequence comes from Myripristis murdjan, assembly GCF_902150065.1. NCBI lineage: Eukaryota > Metazoa > Chordata > Actinopteri > Holocentriformes > Holocentridae > Myripristis > Myripristis murdjan. Next base: position 2,489,532 of record NC_044001.1, on the reverse strand, counting down.
AACAAGAAAAACTTTTTAAAAAAATAAAAGCAAGGAAGCCCCTTTTCTAAGGAGCTCAGTCACTTTCACTGCAGGAGATTTTTACTGCACTGCTTCTACTTCTACTGCAGTCACATACCAGCAGAGGAACAGTACTTCTACTTCTACTGCAGTCAGATACCAGCAGAGGAACAGTACTTCTACTTGTACTGCAGTCAAATACCAGCAGAGGAACAGTACTTCTACTTCTACTGCAGTTCCATCAGCCTACAGGCTGCAGGCTGACAGTGATGTAAACAAACTAAGAAAGTAAAAGTCACCACTCAGACACATCGACATGTCAATAAGTCATCTTCTCTTCACAATAAAAGTCTGACCGAGGCCCAAGCATGGAGGCTGGATTTGTCCTGTTACCTTTACAGGAGGAGGGGAGGGAGATGTTGCAAATTTGCATATTCATAAATCCTAGAGGTGATTTCAAGCCACTTTCTGTAGTTTATAATTTTGTATTATTATTATTATTATTATTTTGGCATTTAAAACATTATTTAATAACCACAAACAAGTTTCCATCTCTCTGACGGGAACTTTTAGTTTCCACGCTGAACTCCATGCCGGAACATTTGGACGGCAGAATTTTCAGTTTTTCGTCAGGTTGACTGATTTGAGGGTTTCTCCTCCTCGGCTTCGCTGACAGAGTGAAGGCAGCAGATGCTTTAGTTTTCCTTTTTTAATTTGAAACAGATTTTCTTGCAGAGGAACAGATAAAAGGGCGAGTCACAGAGCAGCAGACGGCGCGTTAGATGTTGGATGTTGGATGTTGGTGCAGATGTTGGCTGATTACACAGCGAGCTGGCTGTGGAAGAGGAAAAAAAAAACAAAAAAAAAAACTTTTGTGTTTAGCTTTGACCAGACAGGATGTGACTGCGAGACAACAAGGAAACCAGACGTGATGGAACTTAAAAAACAAAGTCCTGCAGTGAAACAGAGCGTTTACCTGAGGCCGGAGGTGTAAGCGCGGTGTAATCCAGAATATTTAAACACAAACAGGATTCCAGCAGATGTGAGCTCAAGTGTTGCAGAAAATCAGACAAACTTTTCCTTTTGGATACGCAAACGAAGCTCAACACAGCCAAACGGTGACCCCGCATGAAACCTAAGAAAACGACAAATAAAAAAAAAAAGGACAGACGGATGCTGAATTTTAATTTCAGAAAATCATGAAAATAAAATCATTGCCTGCTGCCTGTTGCCGAAGCTCCTGAACGATCTTTACACTGTGACTCCTCACTCACAGGCAGAATTAGTCACAATGGATTTAGTAAAAGTGCTCAAATTAATTAAATCAGTGTCATAAACGTTTTTCTTTTTTTGTCCTTTTTTTTTTAAAAAGGCAATAAAACCACTTGAGGCAAACAAAGAACTTTTCAGAGCCGGAGGATTATTACTAAAACAAAATTATCCGTTTGGTTAAGTTTTATTAGACGGCGGCTTCGCTCTCTGCCGCTCTAATTGGAATCTGTAGAGTACACAATAGCCAATCAGAGGCCTTTATTATTAGAGTTTTCTAATTAGGCTTCTTAACGAGGACGGGGCTGTTTACAATGGAGCCGGCCGCCGTAAGATAAAGGCAGAGGAGGACAGGGCGGCTCCGGACACCGAATGAAACGCCTCTGAGCTATCTGTCTGTCACAGCGCTGATAACACACACACACACACACACACACAGACGCTGCACTGTCAAAGTCCAACTGCTCAACTTCACAGGAGTGCAGCGTGTGTGTGTGTGTGTGTGTGTGTGTGTGTGTGTGTGTACTTAGTAAAACTCCCTCAAGTTTAAAGAGAAGGACAGTGTGTGAGCTGCCATCAGGTGTGTATTGGTGGACTGAAGGGGCAGAAATGAAATGAAAAAGAAAAAGAAAGAAAGAAAGAAAGAAAGGAAGGAAGGAAGGAAGGAAGGAAGAAAGACAGAGTGAGGGTTGGCCGTCTTTTACCCAATCACAGCATTTTATTTGGAAGGAAGGATGGAAGGAAGGAAAGTAGAAAGGAAGGTAGAAAGGAAGGGAGGGAGGGAGGGAGCGAAGGAAGGAAGGAAGACAGAAAAAGAAAGAATGGAGGAAAGGCAGAAAGAATGGAAGAAATGAAGGAAGCGAGAGGGAGGGAGGGTGTAAGGAAGGAGGGAAGGAAGGAAGGAAGGAAGGAAGGAAGAACAGGCAGGAAAGTCAGAGAAGGGATGAGGGAAAAGACACAATAAATATAAAATTGTGTGTGTGTGTGTGTGTGTGTGTGTGTATGTGCGTGTGTGTGTGTGTGTGTGTGTGTGACCTCTGACCTCATCCTGCTGCTGCTGTCTCTTAGCAGCAGCTCAGCCTTAGGGCTTCTCTAAGGATACACTCACTCACTCACTCACACACACACACACACACACACACACACACACACACAACCTGACTCTCCATGTCACAACACACACACCAACTTAACAAGAAATGACCAAAAAAAAATACTGCAGCTTCCTTTTGTTGTATTTTCATAATCTTGTATTTTTCTTTGACTTCTGTGGAGGCAGTTCATCTTTTAATCCTCATGTAATCGTAATCTGGAGGCAGGAGCATATCCCAGCATGCTATTCGGAGAAAATAAATAAATAAATAAATAAACTAAGAATTTCCAGATTCCAGTAAATTTACAAGAAAAAACTTGCATCTTCTCTGAGGTAAAAATAGTAAATTTACAAGAAAAAGAACTACATTTGCGAGTTTTTCTCTTGCAAATTTGTGACTTTCTAATCTCAGAATTTTCTGGTTGTTTTTTTCACCCCCTCTGTTTCCTCCCCACACGGCGGCCCTGACACGCCGCCGTACAGCATGAGAGTGAATCCGTCTGATTTTAAATGAAACGTGTGCAGGTTGCCGCCTGGCCCGGCTCACCTCAGCATGACTGAAGTTCAGCTTCACCAGAAGTTTCTTCATCACAACAAAGAACAACAAACAAACTCAAATCATCTGCTGCCAATAAAGTTATTTCAGCCTTCATTTGGATTTGACTTTACGGTAATATGAGCAGATTAGATGTGAGCTGAGTTAATCCTAATGAGCTGCGTTGTTGTTGTTGTTGGAAAATGTTCTGGCACTTTCCAGTGTGAACACTACAGACCAACTCACACAGGCCCTTTTCCCCCAGACACAGCTCAGAAACCACAGGAATACTACAGGAATACTACAGGGATATTACCGGAATACTACAGGAATGCTGCAGGAATATTACAGGAATACTACAGGAAAAATAGAGGAATACTACAGGAAAAATAGCGGAATACTACAGTAGTATTACAGGAATGCTACAGGAAAAATAGAGGAATACTACAAGAATATTACAGGAATACTACAGGAAAAATAGATGAATACTAAAGGAATATTACAGGAATACTACAGGAATACTACAGGAAAAATAGAGGAATACTACAGGAATATTACAAGAATATAACAGGAATACGACAGGAAATCTACAGGAATATTACAGGAATACTACCGGAATACTACAGGAATACTACAAGAATACTAAAGGAATATTACAGGAATACTAAAGGAATATTACAGGAATACTACGGAATATTACAGGAATACTACAGGAATATTACAGGCGATGGTGTGAGAGTTATGGCGTAGTTCTGCTCCTGACGGAAACAAGCTCTTCTGCAGACGCTGTGAAGTCAGCTGAATGTTTACAGCTGTTACCGTGGCGACCAGACCCACCCGCAAACACTCTGATTGGCCGCGAACCGAAAGGCCCACGCCGGCTCCGCCCGTTCGGTTTCTGTGTGATTCATTTGTAGCGTGTGACACATCACAGCAGGTTCGGGTTTGCCCTTTAGTTCGTCTTCAAAACTCTTTGTCTCGCCGTGAAAAGGGGGTTCTCTGGTCTGGGTTCTCCGGTCTGGGCTCTCAGGTCTGATTTCTCAGGTCTGGGTTCTCTGGTCTGGGTTCTCTGGTCTGGTTTCTCAGGTCTGGTTTCTCTGGTCTGGGATCCTGGTCTGGGTTCTCTGGTCTGGGTTCTCAGGTCTGGTTTCTCTGGTCTGGCTTCTCAGGTCTGGGTTCTCAGGTCTGGGTTCTCTGGTCCGGTTTCTCTGGTCTGGGTTCTCAGGTCCGGGTTCTCCGGTCTGGTTTCTCTGGTCCGGTTTCTCTGTTCCGGGTTCTCCGGTCTGGGTTCTCTAGTCCGGGTTCTCTAGTCCGGTTTCTCAGGTCTGGCTTCTCTGGTCTGGGTTCTCTGGTCTGGGTTCTCCGGTCTGGTTTCTCCGGTCTGGGTTCTTCGGTCTGGTTTCTCTGGTCTGGGTTCTCTGGTCTGGGTTTTCTGGTCTGGTTTCTCAGGTCTGGTTTCTCTGGTCTGGGTTCTCTGGTCTGGTTTCTCTGGTCTGGGTTCTCAGGTCTGGTTTCTCAGGTCTGGGTTCTCTGGTCTTGGTTCTCTGGTCTTGGTTCTCTGATCTGGGTTCTCTGGTCTGGTTTCTCTGGTCTGGTTTCTCTGGTCTGGGTTCTCTGGTCTGGTTTCTCAGGTCTGGTTTCTCTGGTCCGGTTTCTCTGGTCTTGGTTCTCAGGTCTGGTTTCTCAGGTCTGGTTTCTCTGGTCTGGGTCCTCTGGTCTGGGTTCTCTGGTCTGGTTTCTCAGGTCCGGTTTCTCAGGTCTGGTTTGTCTGGTCTGGGTTCTCTGGTCTGGGATCTCTGGTCTTGGTTCTCAGGTCTGGTTTCTCAGGTCTTGTTTCTCTGGTCTGGTTTCTCCGTGCCCGCCGAGCCGGGCCTTCCCGGAGCCGGCCTGGCCTTGCGGCGTCGGGCTGACAGACCGTGAGTTTTGTGCGTCAGAGGCGTCGCAGAAGTGTTTGTAAAACTAGTTAGCAGGCTGATGAACACGGCTGCCGCGTCTATTCCTGCTCACGTCCGCCTCTGATTACGGATGCTAATCTGCTCAGTCCGTCCATCTGTCCTCCCTGCGCCGCCGCCTGGATTCAATTACACCAAACACTCTCGTCTGTCATCCTCACCCCTCTCTGTTTCTTCTTCTTCCTGCTTTTCTTCTGCTTCCCCTTTCTTGTTTCGCCGGCTTTTTATCTGGGGACGCCGCTGTCGTCTGGCCAAACACGAACAGAGGGACGGGGAGGCAGCGCCGCCACAGAGACACAGAGAGAGAGAGAGAGAGAGAGAGAGAGAGAAATTAAAAGAGGGGAAATAAAGAGAGACGGAGAAACAAAGGGAGGGAGAGCGAGTTTGTTTTGGTGATGAAAAAGCAAATCAACAGAGAGACAGAAAGGTGCTCGCCACTCCGGCTCGGTTTGTTGTTTACAACGAAAACAACAACAACAACGGAAAGTGGAGAGCAACCAGACGAAGACAAATGATGCGTTCAGGTCACATCGGAGAAACGGGACATCACAACAACAACAGTTTCACTCGTAGGAACGGCCACATAGAAATTATTTTTCCCTTCTAACCTCAATATTGTGCACATTTTACTATATAACAACAATTATAATAATACATTTTACTTTTATAGAGCTTTTCTTGGAGCTCATAGACACTTTATACTAAACAGAGATCATGTCTTATAAACAATAAACAATATTACAAAAAAAAGACATTTTCCTGCAGTTTTATCTGTTTATTATCTACTGAATAATCTGTATCAGGGCTTTGTGGATGTTGATTTTTTTTTTTTTTTAACATGTTTTCTAATGACTTTTATCCTTTTTCATGTTCTTTCTTCGTCACGTCTCTGATCAGGCACCTTGACGCTGTTTTTTTTTTTTTTTTTTTTTAATGTAAATTTAACTCTAACCAACCAAAATGCAGCAGAAATGGCTTCGTCTTCCCAGCTACAGTTCATTGTGTTAATCTGAATATACCTGATAATTCAAATTTTTGCAATCCCAGATGACATCGGTGGATTTGCAGCCGTGTTTGCGGTTGGCATCGATGCGCAGTGTTGTCTGTATGTCCTGCCTGTAGTCACCAGTAGGGGGCAGAAGAGTCAGAGAGACGATGAAATGTAATGAAAGAGAGAGAAAAGGAAAAAAAAGAGCGAGAGCAGAGGAGAGAACAAGAGGCTTGTGCTTTTATTGCGTCATGTTATTTCTCAGACAGGTGAAATATTAAAAGCAAAGAGCCGGGTCAAATAAATAAATAAAACCAGCCAAAAAATAAATAAAAATAAATAAATAATACTAATAAAAAAAAAAAGGAAAAAACACAGAGAGAGTTACTGAATGAGAGAGCTTCGCTTTCTGCTGCAGCTCCAAAACAATCTGACTATTTGCTGCGTCTTAAAAAGTCTTCAGATGTCGTAAATTCAGTTTTTCAAATTCCAGGCCTCATAAATTATTACTTGTCTTACATTTGAATCGATGTGGTCCATGCGCGCGGGAACTACTTTTTGCCAGGGGGTGCTGCGTATGGGGTGGGTGGGTGGGGAGGGGGGTGCACCTGCGCGCGCACACACACACACAGGCTCCCTTTCTGAAACGTTAACGTTAGCTCCAGCTGTAGTGTCCCCCGAAAAATGGTCAAAAAGAGGCGCTTCGTAACACAGAGAAGGCGACTTTATGAAGGAGAAAGTGAACGTTATGTCAAAAAAACATACTCATACGTATCTTTGCGCATTTTTAAGTGGTTATACGGAAATGCGGGACCTTTTCTAGTGGGTATACGCCGTATACCTGCGTATCACGTAGACTACACCACTGATTTGGAGGCTAAACTTTCAGTGACAGACAGACAACCAGCTGTGCGAGCGCAGCGCAAACAAGTGAGAGAGAGTTGCAGCAGTATCCCGCTGTGCTGGCAGACTCAGCAGCAGGGACGGTTTCTGCTATGGGCAGTGCAACTGCCCAAGGCGCAATCTACTTGGGGGCGCACGAGAAAAAAAAATCACTAGTTTTCTAGACTACCGTATTGACCCGCACATGCCGCGGCACCATCAGTCGGCATCAGGCGAGCCCGTCGCGGCATCATCCGGCACCGCGCCCACCCGGTCAGGTCTGCCGGATCTGACAGGTGAGCTGCCTCATGCTGGCCGGTGCCGCGGCCGGCTCGCCTGATACCGACTGATGGTGCCGCCTGATGTGTCTCGGTGTGATTGCCCCTCTGCACGCGTTTTACATGTTTTTCGTTTTCCTTGCATTAGGTGCAGTAGATTAATACACGTTTTACTTTCTCCCCCTGTCCACACCTTAAGTGACTGCCACAATCAAGTCATTTTCAAAAGAAAATGACTTTGAAATGTGGTAAAATTAATTTGACATTTATTCCACCCCTCCTCAGCAGGGGGTGCTGCAGCACCCTCAGCACCACCCTTCCCGCGCCCTTGATGTGGTCTCATTTTCAACAGGAACATTTGATCTAAATTCATGTTTTCATGTTTCTTTTTGTCATTTCTGCTCTTATTAACCTGCTGAACATAACAACAACTTTATGCTTTGATTATTATTACATCATTAACTGTCATGTGATCACTGAAAATGAAAATGCGATCAGTGACGTGGCTGCAGGGTTTCATAGCAGCTGCAAAGTGATGGAATAAAATAATAATAATGATAATATAATAAAAATAAAAGCCGTACAGAGACTGATGGAAGGCTGTTCAGTCACGACGGTGATAACAGATCACTGGGATCATTTTAACCGAAATTCAAAACGTATCTGTTTAGCCTGGTGTTTGTGTATCTTTGTATCTTGTATACACACACACGCACGCGCACAAGCACACGCACACACACACACACACACACACACACACACACACACACACACACACACAGGCCTGAGGGTTCAGCCTCTAGGGGGCGCACAGCCGGTGTTGACTTGAACACGTCAACACGACTCAGGAGGGAAAACAGCAGGGAGCCTGCAGCTGAGTCTGCACTGCATGTTTGTTTGTTTGTTTTGTGATATTTGTGTTGTTTTTTTGTGATGTTTGTGTTGTTTGTTTGTGATATTTGTGTTGTTTGTTTGTGATGTTTGTGTTGTTTGTTTGTGATGTTTGTTTGTGATGTTTGTGTTGTTTGTGATATTTGTGATGTTTGTTTGTGATATTTGTGATATTTGTGATGTTTGTTTTGTGATATTTGTGTTGTTTTTTGTGATATTTGTGTTGTTTGTTTGTGATGTTTGTTTGTAATGTTTGTCTTGTTTGTGTTGTTTGTGATGTTTGTGATGTTTGTGATATTTGTGATGTTTGTTTGTGATGTTTGTGATGTTTGTTTGTGATGTTTGTGATATTTGTGACATTTGTGATGTTTGTGATGTTTGTTTGTGATGTCTGTGATATTTGTGATGTTTGTTTGTGATATTTGTGATGTTTGTTTGGGATATTTGTGATGTTTGTGATATTTGTGATGTTTGTGATGTTTGTTTGTGATGTCTGTGATATTTGTGATGTTTGTTTGTGATATTTGTGATGTTTGTTTGTGATATTTGTGATGTTTGTTTGTGATATTTGTGATGTTTGTTTGTGATGTTTGTGATGTTTGTGATGTTTGTGATGTTTGTTTGTGATGTCTGTGATATTTGTGATGTTTGTTTGTGATATTTGTGATGTTTGTGATGTTTGTTTGTGATGTTTGTGATATTTGTGATGTTTGTTTGTGATATTTGTGATGTTTGTTTGTGATATTTGATTGTGATGTTCATGTGTGTGATGTTTGCGGCGTCCATCTTTGTTTTCATGTGTTTAGTCAGACCTGAGTGAGACGCTGAGCTGTGGATTTATCTATTTATCTGCTGCACATCTGCATGTGTGTGTGTGTGTGTGTGTCAGGTAAATCCCAGCGGGGCTCCACTCACATCAGGAAACACACAGAAAAACTGTTTTATTTCATTCCAGCAAACGGACAAACACACACACACACACACACACACACACACACACACACACACACTGGCACATGCACCATTTGTCATCTATAAATGATCCAACATGCAGGAAACACACGGCCCCGTTTCTCTCATTTCTTTTCTTTCCTTCTATTCTTCAGTTTTTATGTCAACAGTCTTTTCCTCCTTTTTCCTGTCGTTTGTTTTCTTTTATTCTTTTGTTTTTCATTTCCAGTCATTCAGTTCTTTAGTCGTTTTTGTTTATATTTCTCTGTTTCTCTGTTTCTCTGTTCTTTTCTTCTTTTCTTATAAACCTGTTTGCTCCGTTTTCATTTCATCCTTTTCCTTTCCTTCCTTGTTTTTCCTGCTTTTCTCATCCTCTTACTTCCCTCGTTTTTCTTTTCTCCCGTAATGATCTTTATTTTCTTCTATTCCTTTTCATCTTCTCGTTTTTCGTTTCCTGCTTACACACCTTGCCTGTTTTCCTTGATTATTTTTTTTTCCTCCTTTATCTTTTCTTCACCTGTTTTATCTTTTTCTTTTTTTATTCTTATCTCACCTGCATCATCATTTTTTTCTTGGTTAGCTTTTTCTTTTTTCTTTTTATTATTCCCTTTCTTTTCTGAGCTTTTTTATTCTATGTCACAACTACACGAGTACAAAGAGACAAAAAAAAATAAAACTTACAGTCCTGAAATATACATTATTATTTATTTTGTTCCTGTTGATGGATGTTGTCCTGGCATCAGTGAACACAGCCTCATCTGAATGTTAAGATTAATTAGAAAACATTTTTTATTTCCATTTTGGGCAAAAATCAGCTGAGGATCACGAATTTAACCCCTTAAACTGACATTCCCTTAAATTTCCCCTTAAGGATTTTCATCGTGTTTTCCTTGTCGTTGCATCACTTCAGACACGTTTCCCTGGAATCCAGCAGCTCATGTTTGGGATCTTTGGAAACCTCGGGGATCTCCGCAGGAATTTCAAAATAAAGTTCAAGTGAATTTGATGACACTTTATTTTGAAGTTCCAGTGCTGTGCTGTGGGTTTCGGTCGTGTTTGTAACGACGAAGCCGCTAATGGCACCGGCGGGGCTGACGTGGTTAAACTCCTCTCTTATCTTTCTCCTCCTCCCTGCACCTCCTCCTCCTGCCTCCTCTCCCACCTCCTCCTCCTCCTCCTCCTCCTCTTCCTCCTCCTCCTCCTCCTCCTCTCTGTGCCTCCTCCTCACTAAACCGAGAAATTATTGCCTCGGCTTTTCCTTCCTGACACAATTTGTCAAATCCTGCCTGATAGGAAACACATTCTATTCATAAGGTGAGCGTCTCCTCCTTCTCCTTCTCCAATCCCTCCTTCCCCTCCCCTCCTCCTCCTCCTCCTCCTCTCCCCCCCGCTCCTCCCCTGACGGTAGCAATTCAATTATAAGTGTGGAGGTGATAGTGAGCCGGAGCAGCAGGAATATGACAGGACAGTTACGGAGTGTTTACGCAATTAAACTTTCACTGACAATACTCTCTCTCTGTGATGAATGCTGCCTCGCACGGCCGCTCTGCCTCCGCGCACGCCTGTGTGTGTGTGTGTGTGTGGGAGAGAGAGACACACACACATAGTGAGTGCAGTGCATTTCTATGTGCATTTAGGAAGTGTGTGTGTGTGTTTGCAGGTACAGTGCGTGTGTGTCTGTTAATGCCTGTGCAGGTTATACTCTGTGTGCATGTGTGTGTGTGTGTGTGTGTGTGTGTGTGCGTGTGTGACCGAGCGAGAGAGCCACGGCACATTTGTCATGATTGTCTCTCGCCCGATGACTCTCTGATCTCCCTCGGCTCCCGCTGTTGCATTGTGGGTAAAAACAGGAGACGGAGGGGGGGGAAGAAAAGGAGGAAAGATGGAAAAACGAGAGGAGAGCGGAGGGAGGAGGAGAAGTGATGATAAAACAGAAAATACATGCTGGAGTTGCAATTGTAATTATGTTATATCCATGTTGATAATAATAATAATAATAATAATAATAATAATAATGATGATGATGATGATGATAATAATAAACTTTATTTGTATGGCACTTTTCCAACGATAGTTACAAACTGCTTCATAACAGCAAAATTAAAGGCAGAATCCAGTGAAATGACAATAACTAAATAATGTTAAAAGAACAACAAATTAAATTATGCTGTAAAGATTTTAAAATTATAATTATAAAAGTAACAAATTAAGACACTGATATACTGTTAGTGGAGTGCTGGTGTACTGTTAGTATTGCAGTGTGTGTCATTAGAGAGCGATGACATGGTAAACTGTGCACATGATAATATGATAATAATAAACAACAAACCGCCAAACCGGCAGGGTTTAGTAACCTTTTTTTTGTTGTTTTTTTTTTAGTATTATTATTATTATTATTATTATCATTTTTGAGATGTGTAAAACAAACCAGCAACATTCAGACTGGAATATTTCCCTGGTAGCAAGACCTTGTTTGTGCCTCATGGAGTAGAGTTACCGTCACGTTGATGCTTCACTGGCTCTGTGTTCATGTTGCGCTGATATTATGGGACGGTTAAAGTGGCTGAAGTGGTAACAGTGGAAGGAGTCAGCAGCTGAATTAGCAGCTCGTGCAGTTTAAGCAGTGCTGGCAGGAACAGTGCTAACCCTGGTTGAAGTGTTGGAACTAGAAGTCATACTTGAAGTATTAGAAAGGAATATTTGCTGCCTCATGTGAGTCTGATAGATCCACCAGGTTTGGTCCATCAGCTGGAAGAGCGAGAGCGAGAGCTTCACCGGGAGGGTCGTCCCTTCAGACCGGAAAACAGCACCGTTTTGAGATGAAAATTACTTTTGAAGGATGCGACACCAACTATTTTCTGCTGTATCGTCGCCACGGTTTCACCACGCAGCTGCGCTCCGGTCCCACATTCAACCCACAGGGAGATTTTGAGAATCGATACAAAGCTGAAAAATTGTTTTGAAGGATGCACAATGACGTGTTTATTCTAGTTTCACTCTCAGCGCTCTTTCCAGTCCCCTCGCTTTCAAAACAGAGGAACTACTTTCCGCCGTGGCACACCACACAGCTGCGCTCCGGTCCCACATTCAACCCACAGGGAGACTTTGAGCGTCGATACGAAGCTGAAAGTTTATTCTGAGGGAGGCTCGGCAGCAGCACACGGGGGTTTTAGTTTCTCTCTCAGCGCTCCGGCTTCCGGAACAGAGGAACTACTTTCTGCCGCAGCACTGCCACTGTACGGTGAATACGGGGCCGGTGACACAGCGGCAGCGCTCCGGCAGAAAGTAGCTCTGCCATTTTGGAGACCAGATGGCTGGAGAGAGCGCGGAAAGTGAAACCAAAAACGTGATTGGCTGAGATCAGAACTCACGAATAATGAAACAGATGAGACACGATGTGAAATCATAACGTAACGTCATTATTCTGTCAGGTTCGTGGTGAGAAGAGCTCACCTTTTTCTCAGAGTTTGTGTCACGGTGCCACTTCAGACACTTTGTTGGCGTTTCCTCTCGGAAAGCTTCGCCGCCGCGCCGCTAAACGACTCGTTCATTTGCTACACGTGTCAGCCTTATCTGCCGTCGTTAAGCCAATTATATCTGTGTCTGCCTCATTCCGCCTTCAATTTGTCGCCGCGGCGCCTCGTTGCGGCGGCGGCGGCGGTGGCGGCGGGCGCCCGGAGGTCGCGGTGACCTTGCTGTAGCTCCGTGCTTTGTCTCTCCTCGGCGCCGGCGTCACATTAGCTAGTTATCAGTCGGACACAACAGCTCCCTGAACCAGGCGGCACCATTAGGCTGCCTGACAATGATACACCGTCCCACCGAGAGTTCCCACAATCTCTCACACACACACACACACACACACACACACACACACACACACACGCGCACACGCAGGAGCGAGCGTGGAAACAAACGCCGAGCACTCTGGGTATTGTCCAAAGATCACAGGCGTAGGTGAGTTGTTCTTTTTAATTAATCATTTGTCCTTCAAACGGGGAAAGTTTGCTGCCGTAGATAATTGGGTCCCGGAGTCGCGGCGGCGGCGGCGCCGGCAGCCACCTGCTGCCTTTGTAGCGCTAATCTTTGTCTTGTAGGAGCCTCGTCCCCGAAGACGGCGAGCCGCGCGCCGCAGAATGAGAAACACCGCCGGATTCCCTCATGACCTCCTCCTCTTCCTCCTCTTCCTCCTCTTCTCCTGCTCCCTTTTCCCCCTTTTCTTCCACTCCTTCTTCTTCTACTTCTTCTTCTTCCCCCGTTCCTCCCCCTCCCCCTCCACTCGCCGCTGAAATTGTTTAATTGTAAGCGAGCGATGAACACACACACACACACACACACACTCGTTTTGGGCATTTTTCACACACAACCACACGTGCGCGCGCACACACACACACACACACACACACACACACACACTGTTGATTTGTCACAATTGTTGCACACTTGGTGTTGCACACACACACACACACACACACACACACACACACACACACATCTACCTTTCTACATCAACACCTCCCTATCAAGGCTGTCTGTGCTTCCATGTGTGTGTGTGTGTGTGTGTGTGTGTGTGTTTCTATGGGGAAACTAATCCCATTAATTCAAAGTGAATAACAAAGAGAGCGAGCGAGCGAGAGACAGATCCACAGAGAGAGAGAGAGAGAGAGGGGGAGAGAGAGAGAAAGAGAGAGAGAGGGAGAGAGAGAGGGCTCCCCTGTCGTCCGTCCTCCTCCTCCTCCTCCTCCTCCTCTTCTTCTTCTCTCCCTCCATCATCATTATTCCTCTGTCAGATCGGCCGCTGATTTCCTGGAGGACGCCGACTGACTGAGAACATCGACGGATGGAGGGATGAAGAGGAGAGGGAGCGGGGGAGGAGGGAGGAGGAGGAGAGGGGGGAGGAGAGGAAGATTTGCAGTAGCTCCAGGGAACCCCCCCTACTCTCTCTCTCTCTCTCTCTCTCTCTCTCTCTCTCTCTCTTTCTCTTTTTCCTCCACTGTCTTCCGATTTCTCCCTCTTTTCCTCTCTCTCTCTCTCCTGCCCTCTTTCTGTCTTTGCTCCATCCCTCTCTTCTTTCCTCTTTTCCTCCTCTCTCACTTCCTATTTTTTCCTCTTCTCTACACACTTTTTCTTCTTTTTTCTCTCTCTCTCCTCTCTATTTCTTTGTTCCATCACTCTCTCCTTCTTTCCATCTTTTCCTTTCCTCTCTGTACTTTTTCTACCCTTTTCTCTTCTCTCTCTCCTCCTCCTCCTCCTTTTCTTTTCCTTTCTCCTCCCCCCTTCTGTTTCCTCTCTCCTTCCCTCCTCCTTTCTTTCTCTCTTTTGCCTCATTTTTACCCCCCTGCCTCCCTCCCTCCCTCCCTCTCTCTCTCTCTCTCTCTCTCTCTCTCTCTTCTCTTCAAGGACATTTATATTATAAAGGATGAATTTGCATATTAATTCATTTCTTTCAATTTTTTCAGATTAGACGTTGTCAACACGTATCAGCGCTGATCAAACCGCTCAGAGACCAGAGTGTGTGTGTGTGTGTGTGTGTGTGTGTGTGTGTGTGTGTGTGTGTGTGTGTTGGGGGAGTTGTAGGGGGGAAAGAAAAGAAAAAGGAAAAGGGGGAGTTGGAAAGCAGAGAGAAGCAACCAGCCTTAGCAGAACACACACACACATACACACACACACACACACACGTACTTACACACACACACACACACACACACACACACACGTACTTACACACACACACACACACACACACACACACACGTACTTACACACACACACACACACACACACACACACACACACACACACACACACACACACACACACACTGTATGAACGTAAATAGATGTTCATACAAATGCACATAAACCCCAGAAAGAAATAAAGAAATGAGAGTGAGGAAGGAAGGAAGGATGGAAGGAAGGAAGTGAGGGAAGGATGGAAGTGAGCGAAGGAAGGAAGGAAGTGAGGGAGGGATGGAAGTGAGGGAAGGAAGGAAGTGAGGGAAGTAAGGAAGTGAGGGAAAGATGGAAGGATGGAAGTGGGGGAAGGATGGAAGTAAGGAAGCGTGGAAAGGAAGGAAGGAAGCAAAGGAAGGATGGAAGGAGGGAGGGAAGGAAGGAGGGAAGGAAGGAAGCGAGGGAAGGATAGAAGGAAGGAAGCGAAGGAAGGATGGAAGGAAGGAAGCAAGGGAAGGATGGAAGGATGGAAGCAAGATAGTGAGGGAAGGATGGAAGAGAGGAAGCGAGGGATGAGCGGAGGTGTGGACAGTAACGCTCCTCTCTGCCAGCAGGGGGCGACATAAGGATTATTGCTTCTTCTTCATCCCTCCATCACTCCTCCCTCATCCCTTCATCCTCTCCACCTTTTCATTTTATTCCTCCTCTATCACTCTTTTATTTCTTTTTTGTTCTTTCATCGCTCGCTCTGTCGTTCTCCCATCCCCTCATCCTTTCTTCATCCTTCCTTTACCCTGTAATCCCTCCTTCATCTCTTCATATCTTCGATTCCGTTCATCCCTCGCCTCTTCATCCCTTCATCCTTCCTTCATGCCTCATTCTCTCTCCTCCACTCGTCCCTGAATCCTCCATCATCCTTCCTTCATCCCCCATTTCTCCTTCATTTCTTCATCCTTTCCTTTCTCCTTCGTCCGTTATCCCTCCACTCGTTTTTGCCCCACATTCATCCTTCAGTCATTCCTCCTCCACCCTTCCTTCATTTTGTCATCCTTCATCCCTCCATTCCTTCTTTCATCATTCCTCCTCAACGCGTCCTTCATCCTTTCATCCATCGTTCGCTCATCGTGTAAACATCTTCATCCTTGCATTTCTCCTTCATTGCTTCATCCCTCCTTCACCCTGTCTTCCTCCTTCACCCCTTCCATTTCTTCATTTTATCATTCCACCTCCATCATTTCATCCATCATTCATCCCTCCTTCATGCTTCATTCTCCCTCCTCCACCCCTTCACATCCCTAACGTGAGGAAGCAGTAACACGGGAATTTCAAAATAAAAGTATCCAATCAAGTAATCAGGTACAGTTACTGAGAAAAAAAATGGAATTAAATGACAGATAATGATCAAAATGTCGGTGATCACGAAGCGGTTGAAGACGTTCTTTTCAGTAAAAATCTGAGGTCAGCAGCATCGAGGCTCCGCCCACTCTGAGCCTGGTTTCTGATTGGCTCTGTGGTTTGAAGTTTGCCCCGCCTCTCTATCGTCTGCCAATCAGATCTAAGCGGTTGGTCTGCACTGCAAAAACGCAAAATCTTATCAAGATTATTTGTCTTATTTCAAGTCAAAAATGTTTTATTTCTAGTCAAAATATCTCATTACACTTAAAATAAGACATGATCACCTCAGAAGTAACTTGTTTTTAGACAATTTTGAATATTTGCTTGTTTCATTGGCAAAATTTGTTTCTTGTTTCTAGCTAATTTTCATTTATTTCAAGTGAATTTTCACTTTTTCCACTGGCAAATTTTGCCAATGAAACAAGCAAATATCAAGCAAGACATGATCATGTCTTATTTTAAGTGTAATGAGATATTTTGACTAGTAATAAGACATTTTTTACTTGAAATAAGACAAATAATCTTGGTAAGATTTTGAGTTTTTGCAGTGTGGCAGCCTGAGAGCAGCCGAGCACGCGGAGGCCGCTCGGCGTCTGGGATCTACAGACGTGGGATTAGTTTAAAAATCCTAATCCGAGTTCTGCTGAGGAACTTTGACTCAAAGTGTGACGGTCGCTGTCGAGTTCTGCTGCGAGGTTTCCGCTTTTCGGCGTTACTGTCCGCTTTACGGTGTCCGACAGAGAAGGAATCCCAGAGGAATCAGATGTGATGAGTTCCTTCTCGCTGTAGTTAGAGGACTTGTTCCATTTTGAACAGAGGAAGCAGAGATCTGCCACCTGGAGCCTTTCAGCAGGAACCTGCAGCACACGGCTCGCGGCGCTCCGAGCAGACATGACACACACACACACACACACACACACACACACACACACAGTAATGGACAGTTTGTGTTCAATATAATCTGTAGGAATCTGTGGATTAAATTATCGTGACTGTTTCACAAACCGGACTGGATCCTCTCATCTCTGCTCACAGCTGCACAGCAAGATTAGGATGTTATATGTTCACTCATAATCTCTCTCTCTCTCTCTCTCTTTCTCTCTCTCTGTGCTTCTCTTACTTTCATCGTCTCTCTTCAGATAAATGTTGGGGTGTGTGTGTGTGTGTGTGTGTGTGTGTGTTTGTGTCAGCCAACCACTGACCTGTCATTGATAAGAATTCACCCTGTTCACCTGCATTACCATATCAACAGAAACACTGTGTGTGTGTGTGTGTGTGTGTGTGTGTGTGTGTGTGTGTGTGTGTGTGTGTGTGTGCAAGGCTGTCTTAAGATTTCTCAACGAATGGGTCAGACGGTTATCTCGACACACACACACACACAGGGTTATTTTGCAGGTGTCACCTGTGGAGACAGGTTTCTCGGTGAAAAACAAAAAAGAGCACAAAGAAAAAATTCAGGTCAATTAAGTAAAAGACAGCAGAATATATTGAAAGAGGGAAATACAAAATAAAATAAATGAATTATTAGTGTTCAATTGTATTAAACAGAATGGAAAATAGAGACTAAATTAAAATCCAATAAAAATACTGATTAAAGAAAAGTCTTTTTTTTTTTTTTTAAATAAGCAATGAATAAGAAATAAGTCAAAAGGAAAAAAAATGTAATAAGATTTTTTTTTCCATTAACTACATACAATTTCATGTCAAAATACAAAAGCAACAATTACATGAAATATATTTTTAATTTGTCCGGTTCCTGCAATCGTCTCTCCTGTGAGGCTCACGAGGTTCCAGGTTCGATCCCCGGCGCCTCCAGAGAGCAACACACTGGACCGCTATATGTGTGTGTGTGTGTGTGTGTGTGTGTGTGTGTGTGTGTGTGTGTGTGTGTGAGCATGTGAATGTGAGGCAGACATTGTAGAGCACTTTTGAGGTTGATAGAAAAACAGAAACGCACTCCATTTACCATTTAGCTCGGTTTAAACACCATTTAAACTGAGCAGTTCCCTCAGCGGCCAGCAGGGCGGTGCTGTCCAGTAACAATAATGACGACAACAACAACAACAACAATAATGATAATAACAACAATAATTATAACAGTGCATCTTCATGGGCCATTTTACTGAAAGAAATAAAAGGAATTTCATTCAGAGGTTTCCCTGGACTCAGATGGTTAAGCACACACACACACACACACACACACACACACACACATATAAGTATATATTTACACATATGCACTCCCATTTAACAGTTCACACACACACACACACACACACACACACACACATGCGCGCTCTAATGCAATCACATCAACCATCTTCGTCCTATCAGAGCGCGTTGCTGTGAATTAAACGAGCTCGTTAGCTTTAATCAGAGGCACAGAGATCAAAGCCGGTCGCTACGCTGTTCCGATGAGCCGCCGTCACTCACACACACACACACACACACACACACACACTGACAGTGACTGTACAGGGCAGGCCGAGAGAGGAAGGACACACTGACTCTGTGTCATCACAAGCTGTTAGCAGCAGCTCCTCATAATCATACAAATTCATGTGTTTTATTCTACTTTTTATACACTTTTATACTTAAAGTTTAGCCAATATCGGCCACGCCAACCAAAAAGAGGATTCAGTTCTTACTTTTTAAGGGTTTTTAAGGATTGCGTTGGTACCGGCGAGTGCTTGCTCACGTCAGATCATCCAGTGCCAGATGTCGTCCCCTTGAGAGCGGCTCGTGTTGTGATTTCAAATCCGACGTTGATCAAACTCCTCATGAGCTTTCCGAAACATCCCTCCTCGCTTCGCGCTCGTGGCCGCCGCACATCTGGGTGAGAGAGTGTACGTCAAAGTGGAAGAGAGAGAGAGAGAGATTAACGTTACCGTGAGGGTTCAGCAGTCTCATAAAAAAGTGGATTGCAAATCAACATACGAGGAAATGTCATCAGCGTACGTGATCACTCTGCACCGCTCTAGTGGCAGCTCTCGCAACGAAGATATTAATGTGTTAATATTAATTATTAATATGAAGTGATATTAATGTGTTAATGTTGATTATTAATATGAAGTCATATTAATGTGTTTGGACTAAAATGCAAAGGAGGAGAGTGTGGACGCAGTTTTTTTGTCTTCTTTGTTTTTCTGGTTTTACCTCCATCATCGGGTTTTGCTCCCAGTGATGTTGTTTTATGCTGCGTTCCTATTGGTTGGTTCGTAGACACTGGGCGAAGCAGCAGTCACCTTGTGAGATGGTTATCACAAATTTCGGACACTGTCAGTCTTTGGTGGCGAGACGTTGGCCATTTCGGAGCCACGACCAGAAATATCGCCACGTTTCATCCGGGACAGTCCAAAATCACAGCGTGTGTACCTGCGTCAACACGGTTCAAACCAAAACCACACACCCAGCAGCGGTGATGGTGCGTTCAGGGACCTCTCCGCTGGCTCGGCCCTTTTCATGTTGAACCCCCCCCGCCTTGGGCCAAAGTCCCTTTTCTGGAGGGTTTGTTGGCAAAGAATAAATGTCCTAAAGAAATGAAATGCAATATGTTTCCAAATAAACAACAATGATGACACTGAGAGGTTTACACTTTTTTTTTT